>NC_044566.1:9621984-9734484 GCF_007565055.1 Rhinopithecus roxellana
TATGATAAAAATAATTGAAGTGAACAATGGAAGTCATAAGAGTTATTTTCCTTAAAAGGCATCCATATGTTACCCGCGTCTGAGAAATGCTGCCATGCTAGCCCAAGTCCAAATGCCTCAGTATGTTGTGGACAAGTTCCTCCGTGATCCAGCTACCCTCATCTCCCACTGCTAAAATATACCCTGTAGTCCAGCCATTTCAAAAGTCTTTGTCTAAATTATCCCTGCCTTCTCATGTCTATGTTTTGCATATTAGATCTCCATGTCCCTATAGTCCCTCATTCCCTAAAGTCACGAGTTTACTTTGAAAACCACGTAAGATATCAACTATGTTCTGATTTTTTTTCTCATTGCTTCCATCTTCCACCCCAACCAACTAGGTAAATTTATGTGCTTTTTCCATAATCTTCCTCAAAGATAGCACATTTATTGATGGCACTACAAATTAAGAAATTGATGTACAGTATGGTTATATAACTTTTTCAGAGTCATATGGCCTATAAGGTACAGAGGTATGATTTATACCTCTTATTATACTTTAATACTCAGCATCTAGTACTAACTGCTATGCTTTAGGTACCAGCATGCTTGTCTTTTTTCATGAGGTCCTAACCAACTTAAATTTAAGGATTTTATTTCATTCGTTTTTGTATTTCCAGCACCTGGTTTATTTCCCAACATACAGTATCCTCTCAATAGATAATTGTCATAGATAGATGAATGGAAAGATGAATATATGTCTGGATGGATGGATGGATGACAAAACCAATATGGCGATGAATATTATCACTTTTGAGTACAATATATTTTAGATCAAAGACAAGTGAGAAATCAGTGCCCCTCCTAGTAACACTTATACATGTTTTTCAGACTTCACATCATACTGTAACAGTATTCTTATTACCACAATAGCTCCATATGCGGGATATAATCTATAAGCCACCAAGAAGACATTTTGTCATATAGACTGACATGACTGGAAGGTTGTGATATTTTAACCTGCACAGGTCTCTGTTGCTTGAGACACAGAAAAGAAAACATTTCATATCAATTTAAATCCTAAAGAGTTAGACATTAAAAGATTTATATTGCCCTCTAGTCAAAATAATAGTAACCCTTTTATTGTGTTTGCTATTGATCATTCTTCTGATAAACTTACAAGGGGAAGAGTTAGCTATGTATTTGATGTCCTACTCTGAATAGAATTCAAGAAAGCTGATGCATTAAAATAACCATTCAAAAGAGCAATGTGGTTCAATTTGAATAAGGAACCCTATGGTTAACTGGATTTTCTTCCTCAGGCTCATAAACACGTAGATGAGCTCTTCATTATGAATGGAGGCCACATGAATATTACTTATTCTCTGTTTAACCTGTGCTCTAAAACTACCAAGTTTTGCAATTTTTATATAGTTTTAGCTCCTTACTGTGATTGTTGTTTGAGAAATCTTAGCCTATAGACAATAGTTTCACACAAGGAAATTTATATTTTCAGTCATAAGTTTCTAATACTCTTCCTTCTTTTGCACTTTAGCACTAATACCAAATATACATATTATTTATGATGCATAAAATAACATCACTAAAATGTCTGTTATATTATTTTGCTATTTTCCCTTTATTTAATATATATCTCTTACTTGATGTATTATTCAAAAAACTTTCAGCATAGAAACCAAATGAATGTAGAAAAGAACAAAGAATACCCCAGCAGTACCCAGTAAAATTTCTCCAAAAATAATGAATTATGTAATAAGGAATACAAGTTATACCAAGGTGTATTCTTAGCAATATAAGATTGTTAGTAAAGGCAAAAATTATTTATATCTAAATAAAGTTTATTCTTTGTTCTCTTCATCCACTGGCTTTGTTTCCTGAAGAAATAAACTCAATGACTATGAGTTCTGGAAGCAATGGAATATATTCAGGAGCAATCCTGGTTAATCCTTTTGGGTGTTCTGATAAATTGTGAAATTGATATAGTAGAATTTACCTGTGTATTTATTCTGAACAGTAACTGAATTAGTTTGCTGGCTGCAGTTTCTCCAGGCAAGAAGTTTACTTAAACATTGGCTCAAGTAAATTGAAGAAGAAGGCAGTCTAGTGTCATAGAGAAGGAAATCATGCAGTTATTCTTAATTTGCCAAAGAAAAATGGAATGGAAATATCACAAACATATCTCTTGCGGCAATTTATGAAGACTACATAATTAGTAACTTATTGAATTTGAATTTCAACTGAGATCTGTCAGACTACCATATTTAGGCAATTTCCACCATGCTACCCTACGATTTACATTCTCATGAACAAACAATCCATACATGTTTGATGATGCCCCTATCAGGAGAAATCTTAAATTTATTTGCATGAAAGCTGACAAGAAATGATGTCAGAATCCTGTTGATCTTTGTCTAGACTCCAGCTAAGAATCGTAGCAAATTTATTTTTCTGGGCATCACAGAGCTATTCAATTAAAAAGATTTCTGGGGGAAAAAAAATGTAAATATTAGAAAATGAATTAGAAAACTTTTGATCTTCAAAATGAATTTGTAGAACCTCGTAACATTGTTGAGTGCTCCATAAATACTATTTTAAATTATTTGAAAAAAGACAAAAAGCAGAGAATCCTCCAATTTAAGCCCATTTGGCCTCTGAAACTGCCTGGGCCAACATCTCCACTATCAAATGTCATCTTACTTGAACTATTTGTGCACCGGTTCCCCTCAGGTGTCCCCATTTGTCATTTACCCTACATCTTTTACCTGGGAGAGCCTCTGTTACAGAGAGTCTATTCATTTCTTCATCAATGTTCTATACAGCAGAAACTTGTTTTCTCTTTCCATACAATTAGAGAAAATATAAGTCTTCATCCTCATCCTCTCTAAATTTGCCAGTTGAGATTTCTCTGTCCCCCCCCACTCCTCACCCACAGTTTAGGCATATCACTGCCCCACCCTGTACTAACAAGCTATTCTACAGAACTTTTAGACATTAATGCCCTGTTTGGGAGATAGAAGTAGAGAGAGTAATCATATCTCGCTTTTTCCAGCTTCTGGAATTCTCCTTCTTAAAAAATGGTCCATATACATGATAATCTCACTCCAATTTAAACTTAAAACAAATGTGGCTCATTTTTCCAATCCAGCAAAGATCGCAGAGAAACAGAGTTCCAACAATCATCACGGATTACTTGTGCACAGGATATTTCTTTAAGATGAATGTTCTTGTTATTTATACCTAAGGCTATTTAAATCTGATTTACTTAATAGGAGGGAATATGGGTTTTTGAATAATAAATCTAGTAGTAGTAGGTTTTACTATCTAAATACATTTTTGAAGACAAATGTGCTGTCTTAATCACCTTTATATTCCCAATCAATTTTATTAAGTTAAATAAAATACCAATCATACTTATTTACATAGTAAATCTGAATTAGACAGAACTTTGGCTATACATGGTTATTAGTTCTTTTAACTGGGTGATATTTGAACAATAAAGGAGGAAAATATTTTTACAGGTTCTAAGTTACATTCTAGAAATTGGTGTTGATACTTTTATAGACAGATATAGTCCTCTCTTATGACGTTCTAACTTCCACTTACTTTTTTAAAGTCATTTTAACTGAAATCTTATACCATTCACATAAAATGTAATGTGTAACTTATATAAAATGTCCAAAAAGAGAACATGTTCTGAAAGAGGCAAAGAAGGCTAATCTGACACTACCCTCCAACTACTCCCTATCTGACACTACCGTCCTACCACTCCCTACCCAACAATCATTGTGCTGGTTTTCTTTCCTTCCCTTGTTGAAACTTGCTATTAGAGATCTATTTTGTTAAGGAGAAGTTCTTTCAGAAGGCCAAATAAATATTGATATACTGAAAAGGAGGCTGTCTTCCTACCTCCTATCCATTAATACATTAGAGGGGCACTCAATCATCAAGTCAACTCTGAGAAGGTAAAACATGAAAGAGTTTAGTTTCAACAAGGTTATTAAGGAAGATAAAGGGCGTGGTTGAGTAGACACTGAGCATCGGGGGAACCTAATTACTTTTGTCTGAGGCTGAGGTGACCCGTCCCAAGTGATAGATGAGGCCAGTAGACTGTCAGGAAGAAGCAACCAACAGAGGTCGGTGACAATGACAAAAGGAGAGTCAATCTACCCAACGTGGGTTTTTAAGAGCTGTCATATTGCTGAGACTTGTATTCAGAAAACAAAACTTAAGTTACCATGTATATTTCAAAGGATGACTTTAGAAGGAGAATAAAATCGGTTATGAGAAAGGCTCAATAATAAGGCATAATCTCTTAGACTCCATAGCACTCTATGACATTAAACCCTGGGAAAGGTGTGTTAAATGGTTAAAACCAAAAGCACTATTACAGAGAGTTTTTCACTACAACAAACAGCAAACCTTCCTTAGAATAGAACCTTGTTCTTCAGCCCAGAGCAAATGTTTCAGCTGAATTACTTTCTGGACTTTATAAGGTGTTGACACAACTTCTACTTGCACATCGTAAATGTGCCACCCTAATAATCCATGTTTAATTACTGTTTATTGTAAATGAATTTTCTCATCAATCTGATGTGGTGCTTTTTATTTTGCTGTCAGTGAAGTTTCCTCTCTCAGAACCTTTGCCCCCATCTACCAACGATACGACAATCCCAAGTATGCACCCATCCAGAGACTCAGGGGAAACCGCACCTGGAATGCTGGAGGCAACATCTTTGTTGAAATTCAAGTACATAAAAATTAAATCAGTCTTTTAAAATAATAGGAAAAGCCACTGTGCCTTCAAAGCAAATGTTTTCTAAAGATGGGATTATATACTCATGAGTTAGCACCACTCCCATTCAGACCAAAACACCCTCTCCTTGGAAGACTGACAGCTAATTAGAATTAACAGAAACAATAATTTTCCCCATCCAATTGTTCACATCTAATGCACCCTAGATTGACAACATGGAAATACAAAGAAAAGATATGAAATAAACAATCATTCTATAAAATAAGAGCTGGATTTAATGGAATGCCAAGGGATGAATGTTAGAGTAACATAGTATGCAGGAATTAGGAAAAAAAAAAAAAGTCAATTAATACTGCTTTCTCTGCAAAGATCGGATGTATCAAATACTGTGAAAGAAATACTTGTGATAAGTACAGCTCATGGTATGACGGTGGTACTATTCATTATCACCAGAGAAGGACATTACCAACAATATAAGAAGCTGAGATTTTCAAACTTTGGGTAATTAATTTCAATCAGAGCTGGATTCAAGGTCAGTTGTGTAATACCAGCCATTATTTTCCCTTTGCTACCTTTGGCAGGCATTTCACATGGCTCATCCATAAATAATTAAAACCAAAGTATCTGCTGCATCAGCTTAACTACTGCAGGGAAACGCAGAGGTCCAAGATTTTATTTCATTTGGAACTTGTAATAAAAAAGGAAACAGCCTTCTCTGTGTATTAAGAAATGAGACTTACTTCCTGCATAAACAATACAAACATTTCTTTTTAAGTGTTCAATATGTTCATTTCCATCTGGACCTTTCCAAACTGCTTAGGTTGAGAAAAATTACGAAAGCAAAAGCCTCATACGTGCACTGCCAGCACGAAAATAATTTAAATCCGAGGTAACCTCCAACTGACAATAGTGAGTCACGGGATAAGGTAATATTTTGTGAGACACATGATGAAATAACAATTTGAAATTTAGCAACATGAATCACGTTTCCCAAGCATGAGAAGGTGTCCAAAAGGACCCTTGGGACCCCCAGTTAGGACTGATCTGGGAGGGCTACAATCTCTAGTGTTCATAAAATGAGAAGTAGAATACATGAGGGTAAAGTTGGTTTATGGATAGGTCAAAAAGTTCAGTTGGTAATATTTTAATTTCTTAAGGGGAAATGATTTTTACTTTTCTTCATTCTTATGAATGTATCACTTAATTTACAGCAGATGCACCTCAGAAATATATACATTAAAGCAAAGAGATTCAGTTACAACCAAAAACACCATATCTCAATTCAGTAAGTGTTCATGTATGCATAGACAGAAGTCTAGACTAGTACCATTGAACAGAAATAAAGAACAACAAATTAGATGTTAGGCATTTTAAGTAACTTCCTAACCAAGACTTAAACAAAAGTAAAATATGTAGCTTACTCAATCCAAAATTGAGAAGTACACTATGGTAAAGTGGAAATAATTCTGTATTTGAATCACAATTTGAGTTACAACTGTGTGAACTTGGCCAAATGCACTGAGTGACTGAGATCACATGGAATTATGTTTACTAAAGGTATTTGAAAATCACTGCACAAATTTAGAGAATTAAAATGGCAGAAGAAAAAGGGACAAAGTCATGAAGACAAAATGAGGAACTAGAGAGTTACACTTACATGACCTTTGATATGGTTTTGCTCTGTGTCCCCACCCAAATTTCACCTCCAATTATAATCCTCACATGTCAAGGGGAGCAAGTGATTGGATTATGGTGGTGTTTTCCCATCATGCTCTTGTGATAGTGAGTGAATTCTCATGAGATCCGATGGGTTCATAGAAGGTAGTTTATCCTGCACTCACACATGCTCTCTTTCTCACCTGCCACCGTGTAAGATGTGCCTGCTTCCCCTTCCACCATGATTCTAAGTTTTCTGAGGCCTCCTTTGCCATGTGGAACTGTAAGTCAATTAAGCCTCTTTTCTTTATAAACTACCCAATCTCAGGAAGCTCTTTATAGCAGTATGAAAATGAATACAACTTTCTATGTGATTAAGGAATAACCGTGATATGGGAACAGTCATCTCTTTGACCTCAGAATATATGATTCCCTCTTTTATATCAGTGGTTTGATGCTACGCACTGATAATGACAATGTCAGGGTTCCCAGATAAACCTACTCACATGGCTTGACTAGTTTTTCTTTTAGGTATTATCTGTACAGTCCCCAAACCCAAACCAGTTATTTGAGAGTCCACAGCAAAATTAAAATACCTTTAGAGTCATTATCATCAAAATCATCATCATCAGTCTCATCATTACCATGATCGTCTACTAGCTTTGCTACTCAAGTAATGCTTATTATATTAAGGGCATTAGTTATAGGGAGAAAGGGGAATATAATCATTATTAAGCCAGATAATATTAAAATGAAGTTATTATTTCCCTTCCCTTCTCACAGACTTAGCTATGTATGGTAATGAAAAAATCAGTCCCTTTATATTACATGTTGATATTTAAAAGGAAGAAAGTGAAAACCTTCAGAAAATGATGTCTTTAATTGTTGTCCAGATGGATACTCAGGTCTTTAATTGTTGTCTAAATGGATACTCTGACACCCATCACATTGGATTTAGGGCTCATGCTAATCCAGTATGATCTCATCATAATGAATGACATCTCCAAGGACCCTATTTCCAAGGGTCATGTTCTGAGTTTCCAGGTAGACAAAATTTTTATTTTTATCTTTATTTTTTGAGATGGAGTCTCCCTCTGTAGCCCAGGATGGGGGGCAGTGGTGCAGTCTTAGCTCACTGCAAGCCCCACCTCCCAGGTTCATGCCATTCTCCTGCTTCAGCCTCCCGAGTAGCTGGGACTACAGGCGCCCACCACCACACCTGCCTAATTTTTTGTATTTTTAGTAGATATGGGGTTTCACCATGTTAGCTAGGATGGTCTCGATCTCCTGACCTCGTGATCTACCTGCCTCGGCCTCCCAAAGTGCTGGGATTACAGGCATGAGCCACCGCGACCGGCCAGTAGACATAAATTTTTGGGGGGACACTCTTGAACCCAATTGCCAGATCATTTATGGCCTTGCAACCTATGACCTGGACCTTGGACCTTTTGTTCTAAATGTAATGTTAATTCTTTAGAAGGTTTTTAGCAAAGGAAAAGCCTTAACCTCATTTGTACTTTTGTAAGATCTTTCTGACTATTACGTGAAACATGAGTTATAGGGAGAAAAGAAAAGGAGTACAGAAGTCAGTTAACTACTGCAGTAATCAAGGTGAGAAATGAGACAGGCTTGTGTTAGTGTGTTGGCATTTACAATCAGAGGATGTGGACATTTTGAGGAATTATCTGAAAGATATAAATAACATGTGTGGTTGATGGATTTGAGGTAGGAGTGAGGAAAAGGGAGGGAGCCTAGATTTCTCCTTTGAGTCACTGGGTGGTGGTTGGTACCATTTACTACAACAGGGAAGATTGCCAGCTGGGGAAGGGATGGATACAAATCAGAAGTTCAATTTTGGACATATTACATGTGAGATGCACATTAGAATTTCAAGTGGAGATAACATAAGACAGTTGGACCCCAGAGAGGTCAGGATTTGAAAGATAAATTAGACAGTCATCAGCATGTTGATGGTAATTAAAACCATACTGGATGAGGTCATCAAGAGTTGGAGTGTAGAAAAGGAGCGCCTGAAATGCATCATAGGACTCTCTTGTGTTTAGAGATCAATTGGAGAAAGAGGAAGAGCCAGTAAGAGAAACTTAGATAGAGGAGCCGCCAAAGCATGAGGAAGTCCAGGAAAGCATGGTATCACAAACCCTACTGTGTGCATTGTAATGCAGAAATCACATATGGTTGATTATTTGTTTAAAGTATTCACTGTCTTTTCTAACATTCCCCGCCCCAGGGACTATCCCTATGGGATGAATATAAGTCATATAACACTGACTAAGGTTTGGCCATGTGACCAGCTGTGGCCAATGGAATGTGAACAGAAGTGATGTGTTTTACTGTAAAAAGCTTTAAAAGCCACTGTATTGTCCTGTCTTTGCTCTATTCCTCCAGCATCAACCCAAAATAAATATGACATCAAGAGTATATCTATATCAACAATTAATATGAGTGAGAATAAACTTTTGCTGCCATAAAACACTGAGGTTTGGCAGCTGTCCATTAGCCACAGCATAACCTAGAAAAAAATGGATGAAACCATCACATCTTATGAGCACGGTCATAAAATGAGATGTTCTTCACAGGTCTGGAGCTGGTGGTAGTCCTGAAGTAACAGGAGCTTTTGCATTACACTTATCTAAGATCAGACACCAAATTTGTCACTTACTACCTATATGCACTTCACCAAATTGGCCTCTCTGAGCCTTGGATCTTCCCATCTGGACTAAAGGATACCTATATCTTACAGGGCTATGGTAAGGAATAAATGTGACATATTTGCAGAGCACTCAGTATTGTTCTGGCCCCCTCCACAAAATCCCTTTCTATTTATGTTGATTTCTTTCTTTTATTGCCTTAGATTACTCAGTCATCACCATGTTGTTAGAAAAAGGAGGGAGAATAAGCAAAGTATCTATAAAGTCCGGGCCTAGAGAAATGTTCCCTGCTGCAGGGCTGGCTTCAGAGTGACAGCTGGGTGCCTGTGACAAAAAGGGCACATCAGTGTCAGAATCAAGCTTAATTCACACAACAACAGCCCTTATGGAATTCAATTCACAAAATACCTTAGACCATCATTAATAAGGGAGGTCAACTAAGGGAATCCCATGCAGGTAGGACAATTTTCTTAGCAGAGCAAGTGGGAGAGCCTCTCATCTCTGGACTATATTGGGCAAGAGACAGCTAAAACTCTGGGTGGTTAAACTGGTGGAAACTAAGGCTAAAGAATAGAGAATTTATGTTTATTAAATAGAGAATTAACATCTCACCTAAGCCACACTGTCTTTATAAAGTAACTATACTCAAATACTTATTTTACGGATGAGGACACTGAGGCTGAGAGATTAAATATCAGAAATTATACCCAAGTATATATGTCCCCCAAAGTCCATATTCTTTCCGCTAAATACCATGAATCTCTCTAAAATAATTAATTAAGAAGGTAGAGAACTAGCCTTGTGACCTAAGCCCACAAAAGAAATGGAAAGGGAAAAGAACATGCAAAACATACAATCATATCAGACTTGTACCAAAAGAAAAAAAAAAAAGAAAAAAAAAAGTTTGTAGCAGCTTTACTTTCTTCTTCTTCTTCTTCTTCTTTTTTTTTCTTTGAGATGGAGTTTTCATTCTTGTTGCCCAGGCTGGAGTCCAGTGGCATGATCTCAGCTCACTGCAATCTCCACCTCCCAGGTTCAAGGGATTCTCTTGCCTCTACCTCCCAAGTAGCTGGGATTCCAGGCACCTGCCACCATATCCGGCTAATTATTTTGTATTTTTTGTAGATACAGGGTTTTGCCATGTTGGCCAGACTGGTCTCAAACTCCTGACCTCAGGTGATCCACCCTCCTAGGCCTCCCAAAGTGCTGGGATTACAAGTGTGAGCCACTGTGCCCGACCAGCAGCATTACTCTTAATAGCCAAAAAGTAGAAACAGCTGATAGCTATCAACAGATGAATGAATGGATAAAATATAATATATAAATAACAATGGAAAATGATTCAGCCATAAAAAGAAAGACATTCTGACATATGCTATAACATGGAAGAACCTTGAAAACATTATGTTATACAAAAGAAAGAAAATGCAGAGGCCACACGTCATATGACTCCATTTATATGGAATGCCGAAAATAGGCACATTCACAAAGACAGAAGGCAGATTAGTGGTTGCCAGAATAGGATGAAGGGGAACAGGGAGTGACATTTAATGGCTATGGGATTTATTTGCCAAGTGATAAAAACTTTCTGGATTAGTGATGGTAGATCAACCTTGTAAATGTACTAAAACCTACTAAATTATATACTTTAAAATAATCATGTGTATGATGTGCAAATTAAGCCTCAATAAAAAGAAGAGAGGGAGATACAGCCTTTGTGTGTATGCTACTGATAGTATACAGTGCTATGACTTGTAAACCACTGACTCCACTCCCAGTTTGATAACATATCTCAAGTTCAAACCCCACAGCCTCAGAAGAAGTAGAAAGACTATTCATATAAGCCAACCCTTCGTCCAGACTGGCTTAGGGACTGAGGTGGGTAGCCCAGAGCTGGCCCGCTAACAGAGCAGAAATACAGACAGCTTCCAGAAGCCTGGGATCAAGGGCAAAAGAAACAGAAGTTTACTCTCGAAGGGCAGTCACAGGTCAGTTTCAAAGGAATCTCCGTGTGCCCTACTGGTTGCTTTTGGGATGCCCTTCCACTTCAACCCCAGAGAGTATGTCACCCTCTTCCTTCATTCTGAGTATCCCCTGAGGAAAGAAGGAAAATATTAAGTGCAGAAGAACAATGACAAGAGCAGCCACATCTAAGGGAGGGCAGGAAAGTCTCACTGCCAAAGGTGCTCATTAAATCCCAGTTTCCCAAGTCGGTAGCAGAAAGTGCTGCATCTCTGTAATAACAAAGTGGCTGCGGGGTTAGGAGGCTCTTTGTGGCACAAATTCTGTAAAACCACTAAAGGAAAGTATAAACCACCCTGGTGCCTGGATCCCTTCCTGACCCCTGTGATCATGCCCATAAATTCCAGAAGCATACAGTCATTCTCTAGACTACTGGAATGGAAATTATTCCGAGTCTGAGGAAAGTAATGAATGATAAAGCCCAGTGGTGTGGGTGGCAGTTAATTTGCCAGGAAGAGCTAATGGGGAGGAGACCGGGGAACTGCCCTCCAGGCTGGGTTCCCCTATTGCCTCATTGATCCCGGTAGTTCTGTTAACCTCTCCGTGCAGTGACTTCCTCATGTGAAAAATGAAAATGCGGAAGCCTGTGTTTCCTGTCCATTCTGAGATGGGCTCCTGACAAGGGAGGAAGCACGGCTGCTCTCTTCCTCCCAGATAATCTGCCTGCGTATTCCCTTGAGAAAGGTGCTCCAAGGAAGGCAGATGGAGACTTGCAGCAATTTGCTAATGCAACATTGAATAAGGATGGGTGAGCACAGGGAACACAGAGCAGGCAGAAGGAAGCTTATGGCATTTAATCTTGGCCATCACCACTTACCAACAAAGAAAAAACAAAAAAAAAAAAAAGGGAAATACCACGCTCCCTGCACAAGTCACAAAAATCTATTCCCTGTTACCATTATGCAGAGCTTCATAAAAGCATAGGAGTGGATGGTTTTCATCATTTGGATGACTAATTAAACAATATTCACCCTAATTTTCCCTAAATGGGCATTATAACTTTTGATATCCAAACTTCTTAAAGCTTAGGGAATTTTTACCCCTGTGAAAAAACTGCTACTGCAATTTCCGACTTATGGAAGTTCCACTGGCTATTAATAGTGCCTGAATCTTCACAAAAATTGAATGCTAACAGATGAGGAAATAAATTTTCTTTAAATGTGATCTGCTGTCTTTTCTTTAAAAAAAAAATAAATAAATAAAATATATCAGCTTCTGAGATTGCACAATGGCCCTGTCTGGATGCATGTATTCTTTTTGTCAGTGACTCAATATCTTTTAGATTACAGTGTATTAAAATAAACCCAGAGAGCCTAGAGGGAAAAAATAAACATGGCATTTGTCTTGAACTCATAAAGGGATTCATACAAAAAAGAATTTAATAAAAATCATTACCACCTGAAAGCAATGCCAAAATTTAATTATACATTTTTCAGCCCCCAAAGTAAATGCTCTAACATCTAAACCCACTGAAAAGCTGCCAGCTTTATTACTGCCATACCTATAGTATTTTCTGAAGCAGTCTCATTTAATTCTTGAATGCATGACCACCTAGCACTGTAGGTAGAGAAAATTTTTCTGTTGCACTAAAATAGCTTCTATTCTCAAAGGCCTGTAGCAATCCATCAACGTTATCCTCTTGGGTAATTAGGCCCCTTCTCTGCTTCCAGGCAGACATTGTGGAGGATGCTGCTAAGCTCACAGGCAAGTCTGGCTGAATTACAGCAATGTCCAGGGCTGGATTCTCAGTCACTGTGTTGTCCTCAGTCCCTATCAGCCATGGCATTTTTTCAGAAGAGAAATTAGTCCCTCTGCCAACTCCTATATTTTGTATAAGCCCAGATGTCACACTTTGCTAATGTCATACTAGACTGTAATATTTTCATAACGTACTGTAGAAAACCAAAGCTGAGCCAAATAGACACATTGCTGCCAGATGGGTGACCTTTATTTACTGATAAAAGTTTTTTAAATCATAAAACTTGAACTTATTAGAAAATGAGCTGAGTTTTCAAATTTACATGTGAGCCTAATCCTCTCTCCCGCTGAGAATAGGAGAGAAGATGAACTCCTAGAAATACAAAGTGTGTAGAAATCCCATCTTCATGGAGCAGGGACAGGGGAGGTGAATCTCTCCCTGGTGCATGGGTTTGCTGAGCACAGGAATGACTAGAATCGTCTCATGAAAGGAACTGTGGTGCGACCCCTGCAAGCCTGTGAGTGGAAACACACAGTCACCTGCCTTCAAAGCAGGATGAGAATGCTTATTGTGAAGAACTGGCTTGTCCTCCTCCCATGTGTGTAACCTGGAGAGGAGGAGGAAGTAGATGTGAGGTTTCCCAGTCATTCCCCGGGCTTACTTCCCAAAGCCATTCCTGAGCAGTAATGAAATTTCTAATTGATCTAATCATGTTATATTTGCCTCTAAGCAAGGGCAGTTATCCCTTCTTCATATTTCTCTGTAGATGTACTTTCTTTGAAAATTTTTTTTATCCTGACCCATGTGTTATTTTCTTCGTTGGGATTGGCTCTGAATATGGCTCGGATTTTAATGGGACCTTTCCCATTCTAATTCTTTCTTCCCCAGACAAATTATTCTCCCTACATATTTACTGATATTGAACTCTGAATATATTCTGTGTATGTATATTCATGACCTTGAAAGCAGAAATTGACCTCTTCTGTCATCTTATTAGTTACTTATCAGTTACTAATAGTAACTAGTCCACTTATTAGTTACTTTAATAATGATAAATGGCTTTGCCAATATGTTTACACAATTATACTCTCCAGAACATTACTTTTAAATCTGTTACTTTTATGTTTGTTAATAATTTGCACCCTAACTCATCTGAACTATATCATCTTTGGATTACACTATTTTTAGTTAAACAACAATCACATTTTCCCCCACCTCATAGATTCTTCGGGCAATCTAATTTTTTATCAAATCAAATTATAATATATTCAGAAACTAAATATCCTGCCCTGTCAAATGACCCCGATTCAGATATATTGAGACATCTATCCACCATTTTTTCTTTTCTCTCCTTGTTTCCCTTCTAATATTGAGGGTCACGTGAACTCAATTTTAATTGTGGCTGGTACCACAAAATCATGATTATCCACCACAAAATTCTCCTCTCAACCAGCTAGTTGGAATTCTTCCCACTTAGGACTAATATCTAAATGGTTACGCATTGTGCGCCACAATTTTTAAGATGAACACATCACTGGGAGGGTTAATATATTTGGGCTTGCAGTCAAGGGCCTTGGGTTCAGCTCCAAGCTCTACCTCTTGCTATTCATGTGATTGATGTTAGACATCTCATTTAAATGTTCTATACCACTACAAAGGGAAGATGGCCATAACTGCCTGCAATTATCCCTATTCTTGCAAACGTTAAAGTACATACATATAAAAATGTTTTGTAACTAAATATCATAAGATGCACTACTAGCATCAATATTTGTCATCCTTTGCTTACCACAATCTGTTACCACAAATTTCTCTTCCTGGGAATTTTGGAACAGCCAGGATCACTCTACCAATTTGCCAACTCACACTTGTGTCTACAGTCTTCATGAACAGACTGGCACAGGTTTTACAGCCTGTCCGTAGAGTGAGGGCCTTAAATTCCTCAATTCATTCTTCTCTCATTACTTAAAATGATGAGGTCAGGCTCACTGAAATGTGCCTAAAATCGTGCCTTGAATAAAGTGAGAGCTCAGTCGTTGAATACATAGATGAAAGAAAAAAAATCTGAATTTTAGACTAATAGAGAGGCAATGGTAGTATATCAGTGCACATGTGACTATACTTGTAAAGCCAAAAGAAAAAAAAAAGAGAGAGAGAAGAAAAAATATTTTCTCCATCAGGGTGTGCAGCATATAGCTCACAAATCTTATATTTCTCTCCTTTCATTAACACTGAAAATAGAATTAGGAAACTCCTAACAGCCTATTATTAACAGTAACATTTTCTGAGCAATTACTATTTGCCAGACAGAACTGGAGTATGCAAAGATGACTAAACCTCCCTAGAGTGATTTATATCCATCATTATCCTATCTGGATCTAACGGTGCTTCTTTGGAAATTACTTTTTTTGTGTCTAACTGAAAGCATTTGTTTAAAGCACCTATACTTAAAATTAAAAACAAAACCCAAGCAGTAATTTATCTAGCAAACTGCTTTCACCAAAAGTTTACCTGTTTTTTCTCATCAAGTATCCTGAATTAAGGCTATAAAATCAATTGACCGTAGACAGTATCCTCTTAAGAATTACAACAAAAACCTTTGCTAGTAACTTCTTTTAACTAAGAGTTTTGTAAGATATACAATGCTAGGGATGCAAGCACCAACAGCAACCAGGGCATCAGGTTGTGCACCAGCCATTCCTCAGGTTTATCTTCAGCCTCGGTTCCCATTATCTTGGTGCTCTGAAAGCAGACTTTTCTCATTTGTTCCTTAATCTGTTATTCAGGTAATTTCTCTGTCCCTTGTGTACCTCTAAAGACTTTTCCCCAGCTGCAAGGACTGATTTCGCTTCTAAATAGTCTTGCTTTGTTTTCATCCCTTACTGTCTTTCCCAAATATTTCTCCCACCATTGACATTGTGTTCTTTTCACCTTCAATCACCCACCTTACCCTGGGATTGTTTATCTTTCTTTAAATTTCCTCTTTCCAAAGCAAACTGCCACCTTTAAGAAGTTCCTTAATTCTTAAGCCACTATCTCAACAATTTGTTTTTTTTCTTGGTGGGGAATAATTTTTCCCCAATTGAGTTTGTTGTGTATCTTCTCCTCTAAGTGAATTCTCATGGCATATGGCAGGGATATTATCTGTGTTCTTCCACAGAAAGACTCTAGATACTTTATGTCCTATGTAACTTTCATCATGACAATCCCTGCTGGGGCCATCATTTCCTGTCATGCAGCAAAGTTCTTCTCAGAACATTAATCTGGTAATGGCCAGAAATGGAGATAACTCTTAGATGGAATTTCACATGTGTATGTGTGGCGCAGCAAGGACTTCACAAGTTTCATACTCCATCTTCCCATGGCTTTTCATAATAATATTTGAAGGGGACTCTTAAGGCATCCACCAGCCTGGCGGTGAAAGGAAAGATTGCAGGTTCTAATCCTGGCTGTGCTCAGAGATGCCTGTGGTCGCTATGTTATGGCAGAATAGGAAATGATTATGAAAAAAGCTACGTCAGTGTAACTGTCTTTTCCTAGTAGCCAGATAAATGAAACCAACTCAAAGCCTTACCTCCCTTGGTAATTCCTATGAATATCAAATCTGCCTTGAAATGTGCTTAAAATCATGCCTTGAATAAAGTGAGAGCTCAGTCATTGTTGTTGAATACATAGATGCAAGGAAAAAAACCTGATTTTTAGATACACAAAAAGGCAATGGCAGCAACACTGTATGACTGGTAAACATCTGCCATTCTCTAGAGTAGTGAATAGATAATCACACTTCAGAAAGAACGGTGGAATTTGGCAGAAAAATGATGGGAAACACCTAAAGCAAGGAAGGAGAGGAAAGTGAGGCAGCCTGCTTGGCCAGAATCAGCAGGGAGCTTGGAGAGAGATTCCTCAGCATGGGTAAAGGGTATGTGGGAGACCCCCAGCATTCCACATTCCCACTGTAAACTCCTGCTATCCTAGCCAAAGGCAAGCCCTTCAAGCCTCACAGGCTCTCAAATTAACATAGAGAGCTGTCTGAAAACTGTGCAATGGCACTGATTGAAGGAGGGAGCTCATGCTAGGTCCCACACACTCCCCACCATGCTAAATGTCCAGGGACTGGAGAAGTTGCCCACCTGCCAGGCCCACTGCTGCCACTACCAGCATCAGAGCAAGCCACCTAGAGGCCTACAATCTGGACTGTCTGAACCTGCTAACGCTGGTGCTGATACGGTTTGGCTCTGAGTCCCCACCCAAATCTCACCTTGAATTGTACTGCCATAATTCCAACACGTTGTAGGAGGCATCCGGTGGGAGATAATGGAATCATGGGGTGGTTTCTCTCATACTGTTCTCACAGTAATGAATAAGTCTCAGGAAACCTGATGGTTTAATAAGGGGAAACCCGTTTTGCTTGATATTTCATTCTTCCTCTTGCCTGCTGCAATGTAAAACATGCCTTTCGCCTTCTGCCTTGATTTTGAGGCCTCCCCAGCCATGTGGAACTGTGAGTCAAATTCAACCTCTTTTTTTGTATATGTAAATTACCTAGTCTCAGGTATGTCTTTATCAGCAACGGGAAAATGAACTAATACAGGTGCCAATGTATGCCAACCCCAGGGGCCATGGACAAGTATACTCAGCCCACTGCTGCTACCACTGATGCCCAAAAACTGGCCCCTTGGCACCCCATGTCACAGCAAAACTTCACCACACTTTCCACTAACGACCACTTCATTACCACTGAGGAAATTACAGACATCACTGAGCTATTACAGCTGAGGAAATCATACAGAGACTGCACTATGGCACACACTCAGAATCAAGGCCAAAGTTCTCTATTCAGCCAACACCATAAATACATCTTCAGGAAAGTTTCCTCCCCTACAAAAGCAAGTTCAAATAATTTCAATAAGCTACTCTTATTTCAGATGTGTATGTATTAAAGTAAAAACATAGAAAATATAACAAAGCAAGTAAATATGACGCCTCCAAACGGACACAGTAACTCTCCAGCAACAGATCTCAATAAAAAAATTATGATATCCCAGAAAATAAATGCAAACTATCAATTTAAAAGAAACTCAGTGAGATATAAAAAGTCCTGAAAAACAATATAAAGAAAACAGAAACAATTTGGAATATGAATGAAAAATCTACCAAAGAGATAGGTGTCATAAAAAAGAACCAAACAGTAATTCTGGAGTTGAATAATTCATTAAATGAAACAGAAAACACATTTGAAAGCTTCAATAATACACTAAACAGAAGAATCTCTTCACTTGAAGGCAATTCTTTTTAAATAGCCCAGTCAGGCAAAAATAAAGAAAAGATAAAACAGTGAACAAAGACTACATGACATATGAAAGAACATAAGGCAACAAAATATTTGAATTTGTAGAGTCTCAGAAGGAAGCGAGAAAACAAAAGGTTTAGATAACCTATTTAATGAAATAATAAATGAAAGTTCCCAACTCTAGCAAGATATTAAACATTTAAATAAAAGAGCCCCAGAGATCTCCAGATACATTGCAAAAATATCTCCACAGCACATTAGAGTCAAAGTGTCAAAAGTCAATGACAAAAAGAAAATACAAAAAAACAGTAAGAGAAAAGGGTCTAATTGCTTATAAGGATTCCCCAATCAGACTACGGTAGCGGACTTCTCAGTAGAAACTTTATCAGCCAGAGAGAATGAGATGTTAGTTTCAAAGTACTAAAAGAAAAAAAATGTGCCATCCAAAGAATATTTGGCCTGGGAAATTATCCTTCATAAATGAAGAAAAAAATAAAGTCTTTCCCTGTCAAACAAAAGCTGAGGAATTCATCATCACTACATCAGCTCTACAAGAAATGCTTAAGGGAGTCCTATACCTGGATGCAAAAAAAATAAAAAAGATATCTTCCATTATGAAAACACATGAAAATATAAAATCCAGTACTAGAGAAAATATACAAACAGGAGAAGTTTCAAATATTAACACTGCAGAAAACCACTAAACCACAATGATAAACAGAGAGAAAGAAAAGATTATAAAACAATTCGAAATCATTTGATAAAATGACAAGCACCTCACATATCAATAATAGACTTGATTGTAAACAGATTAAACTTTCCACTTAAAATATATAGAGTGGCTGAATGGATACAAAAATATATATATAAAATAAACATTACCTCATTGTATGCTGCCTACCAGAAACATATTTCACCTCTGAAGATATATACAGGCTGAAAGTAAAGGGAAGGGAAAATGTATTTTATGCAAATGGAAACCAAAAATAAACAGGAGTAGTTATATCAGATAAAACAGACTTTAACTCAAAAACAGCAAAAAGAGGGGGAAAAGCTCATTATATAATGATACAGGGATCAAGTCAGCAAAAGTTATAACAAATATTAATATATATGTACCCACCACTTGGGCATCCAGATATATAAAGCAAACATTATTAGATTTAAAGAAAGGGACAAACTCCAGTTCAGTAATAGTTGTAGACTTCGACACCACACTCTCAGTATTAAACAGATTACTGAGACAGGAAATTAAGAAAGAAAAAATGGATTTAAACTGCACTTTAGGCTAAATTGATTTAACGGATATTTATAGAACATCTATCCAGTGTCTACATAATGCACATCATTCTCATCAGCACATGTAACATTCTCCAGGATGGACCACATATTAGGTCACAAAATAAGTCCTGACAATTTTTTTCAAAATTGACATTACATCAAATATCTTTTTGAACCACAATGAAATAAAATTAGAAACCAATACCAAGAAGAACTTTGAAAACTCTACAAATCCATGGCAATTTAAAAACCTGCTCCTAAATGACCATTCAGTCAAAGGAGAAATTAAGAAAAGAAGTTTTTAAAAAACTGAAACAAATGAAAATGAATATAGAACATACGAAAACCTATAGGATATAATACAAGTAGTGCTAACAGGGAACTTTATAGCAATAAGTGCCTACATCAAAAAAGTAAAAAGATTTCAAGATTTGTACAGTTTTCAAAGTTCTTCTTGCCATTGGTTTAATTTTATTTCACTGTGGTTTGAGAAGACACCTGATACAATGTTAATTTTGAAAACATTTGTTGAGACTTATTTTGTGACTTCATATGTGGTCCATCCTGGGGTATGTTACATGTGCTAATGGGAATGATGTGCATTCTGTAGACATTGGATAAATGTTCTGTAAATATCTGTTAAATCTATTTAGTCTAATGTACGGTTTAAATCCAATGTTTCTTTCTTAATTTTCTGTCTCAGTAATCTGTTTAATGCTGAGAATGGGGTGTCAAAATCTACAACTATTACTAAACAACCTGCTCCTAAGTGACCACAGGGCCAAAGAAAAAAATTATGAAAAACATTTATTTAAAAAATTGAAACAAAAGAGAATGAAAATACACCATGCAAAAACCTATGGTATATAATACAAGTAGTGCTATGAGGGAGGTTTATAGCAATAAGTGCCTACATTAAAAGAGTAGAAAGATTTCAAATAATGATGCACCTCGAGGAACCAAAAAAGCAAGAGCAAACTAAACACAAAATTAGTACAAGGGAAAAATAACAAAAATCAGAGAGGAACTAAATAAAATAGAGACTAACAAAATACAAAGTATTAATTAAAGGAAAACTTGTTTTCTGAAAAGATTCGTAAAATAAACCACTTGCTAGATTAACTATGTAAAAAAGAGAGAAAATCCAAATAAACAAAACCAGAAAAGAAAGAGAAAACATTTCAACCAATACCGCAGAAATACAAAAGATTATCCAAGACTATTATGAACAAGTATATGCTAACAAACTAGAAAATCTAAAGAAAATTGATAAATTCCTGGAAACATACAACCTATCAAGATAAATCAGGAGGGAATAGAAAACCTGAACAGACCAACTAACAAGATCAAAACATTAATAAAAAGTATTCCAACAAAAAAAGTCCAGAACTAGATGGCTTCATTGCCAAATTTTATCAATTGTTCAAAGAATGACTAACAGCAATTCTTATCAAACCATTTCAAAAAACTAAAGAGGAGGGAATTCTTCCTAATTCATTCTATGAGGTCAGCATTACCCTGATAACCACCAGCTAAGGAAACACAAAGAAAACTACAGAGAAATATTGCTAATGAACATAGACACAAAAATCCTCAACAAAGTACTAGCAAACTAAATCTGACAGCACATGAAGAAAAATAATAATACATCACGATCAAGTGAAAATTTTCCCAGGGATGTATGAATAATCCAACATACACAAATCAATAAACATGACACATAACATCATAGAATGAAGAACAAAAACTATATGATTTTCTTAATTAACACAGAAAGGATTTTATAAAATTCAATATTTCTTCATGATAAAAATGCACAGAAAGAACATAGGCATAGAAAGAACATACCTCAAAATAATAAAAGTCATGGGTGACAAACTCACAGCTAACATCAAACTTAATGTTATGGAATGAAAACTGGAATAAGACAAGATACCCACTTTCACCGCTTATATGTAACATACTACTGGAAGCCCTAGCCACAGCAATCAGGAAAGAAAAAGAAAAGCTTTCCACATTGGAAAAGAGGAAATTAAATTGTGCCTCTTGCTTATGATAAGATCTCATATGCAGAGAATCCTAAAGATGTAACCAAAAAACTCTTAGATCTGATAAATAAATTCATTAAAGTTGTAGGATACAAAATCAACATATAAAAATCAGTAGCATTTCTGTATACCAGTAACAAACTAGACAAGAAAAAAAATCAAGAAAGCAAACCCATTTACAAAAGCTATTAAACAATACCTAGTGATATGGTTTGGCTGTGTCCCCATACAAATCTCAACTTGAGTTGTGTATCTCAGAATTCCCACATGTTGTGGGAGGGACCCAGGGGGAGGTAATTGAATCATGGGGGCTGGTCTTTCCCATGCTATTCTCGTGATAGTGAATAAGTTTCATGAGATTTGATGGGTTTATCAGGGGTTTCCACTTGCTTCTTCCTCATTTTCTCTTGTTGCCACCATATAAGAAGTGCCTTTCACGTCCAAC
This sequence comes from Rhinopithecus roxellana, assembly GCF_007565055.1. Lineage (NCBI taxonomy): Eukaryota > Metazoa > Chordata > Mammalia > Primates > Cercopithecidae > Rhinopithecus > Rhinopithecus roxellana. The sequence continues at coordinate 9,643,848 of NC_044566.1, forward strand.
CGTGATTCTGAGGCCTCCCCAGCCATGTGGAAGTGTAAGTCCAAATAAACCTCTTTTTCTTCCCAGTCTTGGGTATGTCTTTATCAGCAGCATGAAAACAGACTAATACGTCTAGAAATAAATTTAACCAAGAAGGTAGAAGATCTCTTCAAGGAAGCTATAATGTGCTGATGAAAGTAATTGAAGATGACACAAACAAATGGAAAGACCTACCATGCTCATGGATCAGAAGAGTCAATATTTTTAAAATAATCATACTTCCCATAGCAATCTGCAGATTTAATGTAATCCCTACTAAAATGCCAACATTGCTTTTTCATAGAGTTAGAAAAAACAAGCCTAAAATTTGTATGGAACCAACAAAGAACCCAAATACTTAAAGCAATCCTGAGCAAGGAAAAAAAAAGCAAAAAATCTGGAGTCATCATACCACCTAACTTCAAACTACACTACAAAGATATCATAACCAAAATAGCATGGTATTCATATAAAAAACAAAACATAGACCCATGAAACAGAAGAAAATCTAGAAATAAATCAGTGTATTTGTACCCAACTAATTTTTGTCAAATGTGCCAAAAACACACACTGGGGACAGGACACCCATTTCAATAAATGGTGCTGGGAAAATTGGACATCCATATGCAGAATAACAAAACTGGACCCCTATCTCTTGCTGTATACAAAAATGAACACAAGATAGCTGAAATACTTAAATGACAGGCCCAAAACTGCAAAATTACTAGAGGAAAACATGGGGAAAATACTTCAGGACATTGGTCTAGGTAAAAACACAGACAACTAAACCAAAAATAGATAAATGGGCCTATATTCAACTAAACAGTTTCTGCGCAGCAAAGAAAACAATCCACAAACTGAAAAGAAAACCTGATGAACAGGAAACAATATTTGCAAACTATTATTCCAAAAAAGCATAATATTCAATAATATATAAGGAACTCAAATAACTCATCAGTTAGAAATACAAATAACCCCATTGAAAAGTGGGCAAAGGATATGAATAGACATTTCTCAAGAGAAGACATACAAATACCCAACAGATGTATGAAAAAATGCTCACCACCACTAATCATCAGGGAAATACAAATCAAAACCACAGTTAGCTATCAGCTTACATCTGTTAGAATGGCTATTACTAAAATAAGGATGCAGAGAAAAGGAATATCTTATACAGTTTTGTGGGAAAAATTAGTACAACTACTATTGAGAACAGTATGGCTATTTCTCAAAGAACTATAGCACTACCATACAATCCAGCAGTACCACTTCTGGGTATTTACCTCAAGGATAAGAAATCAGTATATCAAAGAGATACTTGCAATCATGCTATGTTTTATCATAGCACATACACACACACATACACACACGTGAAATAATGGTGTTCTGTCCCCAGTGTATGTTCTTAGCATCTTCGTCAAAAATTAATTGGGTACAAATACATGGATTTCTGGATTTTCTTCTGTTTCGTTGGTCTATGTTTCTGTTGTATACCAATACCGCGCTATTTTGGTTATAATAGGCACCTTTTAGTACAGTTTGAAGTCAGGTGGTATAATGCCTCTAGCTCTTTTGCTTTTTATATTTAATGTGGAATATATATGCCACATCATATATATAAGATAAACTATTGGGCTGAATATAGTCCCATTTGTCTATTTTTGTGCTTTTGCCTAGACCAATGTCCTAAAGTATTTTCCCTACATATATATAATAGAAAACTATTTGACCATAGGGAAAAAAAAGTGAAACATGTTATTTGCAGCAATGTGGATAGAACTGGACGTCATTAGATTAAGTGAAATAAGCCAGGCACAGGAAGACAAATATATCATGTTCTCACTCATATGTGGGAGTCAAGAAACTGGATCTCATGCCGGGCATGGTGGCTCATGCCTGTAATCCCAGCACTTTGGGAGGCCGAGGCGGGTGGATCACCTGAGGTCAGGAGTTTGAGACCAGCCTGACCAACATGGAGAAACCCTGTCTCTACTAAAAAAAAAAAAAAATACAAAATTAGCTAGGCATGGTGGCACATGCCTGTAATCCCCGCTACTAAGGAGGCTGAGACAGGAGATTCGCTTGAACCTGGGAGGTGGAGGTTGCGGTGAGCCAAGATCGTGCCATTGCACTCCAGCCTGCGCAACAAGAGCGAAACTCCGCCTCAAAAAAAAAAAAAAAAAAAAGAAAGAAACTGGATCTCATGAAGATAAAAAGTAGAATGGAGATCACTAGAGTTTGGGAAGGGTGGCGTGGTTGAGGGATGAAGGAGGAAAAAGGAATACAAATGTACTTATTACTACTGAACTGTACACTTAGAAGTGGTTAAAAAAATAGTAAAAAATAGTATGTCAACACTAAAAGAAACTATAATGAAATCAATAGAAAACTGAAAAAAACATGTTGATTATGGTTTCTTTTTCCATATCTCACTGCTACTGTTCTCTCGAACCTCAGAACCTCCATCTTACCCTCTCCTTTCTCCTCTTCTCTGAGGGGAAAATTTACATGATCCTAAGAAGTCTCCCTTGATATCCCCACTTTGTAGTGTCATGCATTAAGCACATGGTGACCATGTCTTCCCTCTAATAATCATTTTAATCAGGAGAGAACTGCTTTGGAAACTACTTTACAGATAAGAAAATGAAGATACAGAAGAGTTAATTACTTTTTCAAAGGTTAAAAAATGCTCTGGTTTGAACATTTGTGTCCCCCCAAAATTCATATGCTGAAATCCTCCCCCTTAAAGGGATGGTATTAAGAGATGGGCCCTTTAGGAAGTGATGAGGTAGTCCTCATAATGGGATTAGTTCACTTACAAAGCAGACCCCAGACAGCTGCCTTGCCTCTTCCACCATGTGAGCATGCAGTGAGATGGCGTGATGAAAAACACCAGACACCAAATCTGCCTGCACCTTGATCACAGACTTTCCAGCCCCTAGAACTGTGATAAATAAATTTGTAATGTTACAAGCTATCCAATCTATGGCATTTTGTTCAGCAGCCACAATGAACTAAGACAAAAAATTAAATCAAATATGAAATGTAACTCTTTGAACTTGAGCTACTTATGGCAGACTGGTTCTATGCTACCTTGATCTTGGGTGGAAAGGGGAGCAAATTAGAGTAACCCGTTATTCTGTCTCTCTGTAGTGTCATTTTCTACCTTCATTTAAATACGTATCTGCAAGCATATAATTTTTTCAAGAAGAGTCTAACATTTTCTTTCAGGGTAACAACTATTAGTTTATGTTTTAAGTAACATGAGAAACACTCGAGGTAAACCAAATAATATCAGGTTTGCTCTCAGTCACACTCAATTCCGGGCCTGTTTGTCCTATGAACTTGCTGGATGTCCACAGAAAGTTATTTAACTCTGATGGGTCTCAATTTCCTTATTCATAAAATAAACGGACTATATTTTCCTCAGGGTCTATTCCAGATCTGACTGTTTTTAATTTATGCTGTAAGACAAAAACAGTCATTGCCAACTTTCTCAATATTCTAGACATGTCCCTGGAGATCTCACATGCTGGGAGAATTTTGTCTGCAAAATCCTAGGCATAAAAGTATGTAAGCAAAATATGAAAGGCTTATTAAACAAGCCATACCACTTAAACTAGGGTATGACAAGTGTACCCTCCACTAATAAAGTGATACAACTTCCTAATCCACTGAGAATACAAACCAAGATGGGCAATACAGATGTCAGATATGTTCTGTACTGCATCAATACATCGATATATCACTTTTCAGTTGAAATTACAATATTTGACAGCCTACATCCTTCTTCTTAGAGAGAAAATAATTCTATAGCCTTTTAATATTTGTATAGTTTCTGCAGCATTGCATGCTCAAATCAGGATAACTTAAGTAGTTTAATGTCGCTTCCTTAAGACCATTTTTTCTGCAGAAGTAAATTTCTATACACAAATCTGAATTTAATCCATATGAGCATGGTGTGCAACTAGGTCAATTCAGGTGTTGTCAATGCAAAGAATGAAAGCCGGTTTCAAGATTTAGTGTCTCTAGAAATCTTTTTAGAAAATATTCATTAAATAAATGAGATTTTAAAAAAACAATTCTTCTCACTTATTATATGCATATTAGTCACCTGGGGATATTTAAAATGCAGGTTCTGATTTAGTAGTTCAGAGACAGGAACTGTGATTAGGGGGCTAAACCGTCTGTGCTTGTCTGAAACTGAAGAGTTACCTGGGACAAAAGACTTTTCTTGCTAAAACTGGGTATATTCTTAGCAAACCACCACCACGAATCTGTCACTCTACCTGAGATTCTGGACTACCAAGAAGCACCCAGATACTGCTGCTGCTGTTGGTCCTCGGATCAAATTTTGAGGAGAGCAAAAGTGGGGGACTGGTTTCAGAACCTGTGGTACAGGTAGCTGGTTTCAAATTGATCGTATGCAAATTTCTTTACTTATCAAGTCTTAAATCATCAACTGAAAATTAGGATAGTAATAAATACCACTTCACAGAGCTGTGAGCTTTAGAAAAGAAAAAGAGCATCAAGTTCCTGGTCTATTAGGAATTCTCAACAATTGTTAGTTAGCTTTTGGTATCATCGTTGTCTTAATATTTTCTCTGAATATTTTAAAATATCAGTGAAATGAATATCATTATAGTATACAACTGTTGAAATAAAACTTGATTAGATATGATCTTGACACGACTGAATTGAAAGAAGATTTTATTTCACTTGTATCAAGTCTTTGGGCAAATATGTCTTTAGAAAGTCAAGTACATATGGCAAAATAACTAATATATGTACGATTTTATGCTTTACAAATAAATGTGCAAATGGTGATAACCCTGCATCTGCATCAAGTTAAATGTATCAGAATAATTGACTTACCTTTCAATGTTGAGTCAATTCAAGGAAGAGAAATTCCAATTTAACTGCACCAATTCATAAGTAAAATAATCAAAGAAGAACGCAATCAAAATCCTATTTAGTCAATGATTGAGTCAAACCATGTAGAGAACTTCCTTGTAATTCATTTTTAAAGTGCAATTTTCAGGAGGTGATTCATCCTTCTGGATGGTAAAATCATGTCACCAAATACTATAATGGTGAGTAAAATAATGCAACATGTTATTTGGACCTGAGGTGAGAAAGGCTTGAAGTAGGAGACAAGTAAAGAAAGGGGACAGAAGTGCAGAGTCCGGAGAAGAAAAAAATGATGCGATATGGAACATGGCCTGAAACACAAAGCAAAGGACACCAAGGTCAAAGACAGCTCCATGGTTCTAAGCTTTATATAGTAAGTGTTAAAACATACCAAGAAAACCTACAAAACCTCCTAAGGATGATGATTTAAACCTAAATCAGTTATTACTCAATTCTACTAATATCATTAGTCATATTTTTAATTTACTATTATAACTCAGTATCTTTTAGAAAATAATTTCCATATTCAAATAAATTAAAAGCTGACTATCATTAATGTGGATTTGACTTCCTCTGACTTCCAATGTTTCTACCATATAGCCTAGCATCTGAAATTTATTAGAAAAAAAATTGTGAGCATACCAGACAGGTTCATGATTATTAAGCCCTTAGGGCCACTGTTACCTTGCGCACTCCCTGGGCCTACGGGAGCTGTGGCTTTGATTCATGATGTAGAAAGGATCGTTCTCTAATCAATCAGCAAGCCCATTGACACAGAATAATTTATTTCCCATTAACATCATTTATTAGCCTGGGCATATGTAACTTTTCAATAATGTTTAAGACGTTGGTTTTACAATAAAAAATCTTAAATCACGTAGTTCATATTTCCTATGACAGATGAGAAAAAATGAGGAAACCAAAGCTTTTGGAGAAGGGCTGAAACTAGCACTTAGTTCTTCTAACTCCTCGTGTCAGTCTGTTTTCCTTGCGCCAATATTGACAGAGAATAAAGAAGAAAAATTGCATCAATGCTTGAGCATTGATCATCTACTTTGTCATTTGTCGATGCTTTTAAAAGGAAAAAAATGCTTTATCCTTGCCATGCCCTTTCATAGACACTCGTTTCTTCTTCCTCCTCTATTGATTCTGTTCACAATTTTCTAAACTCCTTTATCTTCCTATGAACTTTAATGATAACATATTCAAGGGCATTCATTAATGCAGCACAGAGTCATCACAAAGAAAACACGAAACTTGGGCACAAATGAAGGCTTAACACACCCACAATGTCTTAGATGAAGCACACCCCCAAGGCAAGTATGGTCTGTAACCACCTTACATCATACCCAAGTGTCCTTAATGTGAATATCAGTTGGTTACTGATTTGAATATTTAATTTTCTAAGCTCCTATGTGTTCAAGTTTTTGCAATCTATTGTTAATATATTCTTTAAGCAACACACTTCTGTGAATAAAGTAGGTTTATGTAAGTATACCATCCTTCAGTGTACCAGAATCTTCCATACATCCTGGGCCATCTAGTGTAAAAAACTTCCTGTCTTACAGAACTACTTTTTAAAATCCCTGATGTTTCCAGACAATTTCATCTGACCTTTATGTGAAAACCACCATCCTCCCTCCCACCCTCACACTTGACAACTGATTTTAAACCATCTCCCAGGTGCCTAAGTAAGCAAAGTCACACATGTACTCGTACAAAATTTGTGTTCTTGACCAAAATCTACCTTGGGAGGGGAAATTCTGCGGCTGTTACCTGCAGATGTTTTATTTGAACAGATATTATAAATGGATTTTAATTGTGCTTTCAGATGTAAAACACCCACTAAGGAATAGCCCTAATAGACCTGTAGGAACTCAATAAAATGAATCAATAGCATATGTCCTGGAAGAGTATTGTACTTTCTAACATTTTGATCAATACTGACATCTGACCCATAAAATGTATCATCTATTAATTATTTTGTGAAAATTTGCTGATACAAGTGCAACTACATACAAGAAAATGTATTAAGGAGCACTTTATTGTCCCTTGCTCTTGCCAACGTTTTTCTGACACGTCACCATGCTATATCACCTCTCTCTCGTTTGTGCGGCTCTTGTTGCAGGAAATAATAATAATCTTTCTTTGTGTCAGATCCTCATTCTCCTCTGAATCTCAAATGTCCACATTGAACCATCACCCACCATGTCATTATATTAGCTCACTACATGCAATTACATGTACCAGAGGCACAGCAAGTCACACGATTAAATCTGAGTTCTTTTTAAAACACAGTAGAAGGTGATGTAGCCAAATGGTTCTAAGTTCAGGTTCACAGCAGTTTCTAGACAGCTGTGCGTAGCAGGGAGGAATATGATCAGGCTCCTTGTAGGCCCTTGGTTGAAGCAGAATCAATCTGACTATTGGCACATTTGTCCTTCCTCGTGTTGCTTTATTTGTCCAGCATTAGCTGAAGTACACAGACTCTAAAACTTATAGCTGCCTATTACTAATGACATAGAGAAAGCTAAAATTTTATTTTTGAGAAACAGCAAAAATGCCAAAAAAAAAAAAAAAGACCAAGCTAAGAGGCCGGATGACGGGGTAACCTAAAACTCTAAGATTTGGGGGAAGTTTTGCAGAAGACAAAACTGGATAAAATTACCATACTGTGGTCTGGCAGTGCAAATACTTAAACACAGTAAATTCAAGATAAAAAGTGTAACAAATGATAAAATATATGGAGAATGCAGAAAAGCAATGACTGGAATTTTAGGTTTCAGTGGGTATTATACAAAGAGAAGAAAATATAATATTTACTGAAGTCTTACGAGGTGCCAGGTCTTTACAACCTGTGAGAGGAGAGTTCCCAGTTCCATTCCCCAGTGAGGAAATCATGGTTCAGAAAGGTGAATTAAGGTCTCTGGGTCACCCAACTACTAAGTGGAAAAGCTGAGATTCAAACCTGGGCGTGTCTAAATCATAGAGCCTTCATGATTTTTCACCAAGGCATTCTGCTGATCACCTTTATTATCTCAACAGCCAAACCTCTGAAATATTAAAGTTTATGATCTCTTGCTCCTTCAATGTGCTTTGTAAACTTCTGCACTATTATAGGTTTGGGGTCTATGCAGAATGCTGAGTAGGTTCTCAGTTTCCCTTTTCTACATCACACTGCCTATTTTTAAAGACTAAGCTTTAGCATCATCTTAGGTCATGATATGGTTTGGCTATGTCCCCATCAAATCTCATCTTGAATTTCCCTGTGTTTTGGGAGGGACCCAGTAGAAGGCAATTTAATCATGGGGGTAGGGCTTTCCTGTGCTGTTCTCATGATAGAAAATAAGTCTCACCACATTAGATGGTTTTAAAAAGGAGAGTTTCTCTGTACATATTCTCTTGTCTGCTGCCATGTGAAACACGCCTTTCACCTCCCGCCATGATTGTGAGGCCTCCCCAGTCACGTGGAACTGTAAGTCCAATAGATCTCTTTCTTTTGTAAATCGTCCAGTCTCAGGTATATCTTTATCGGCAGTGTGAAAACGGGCTAATACAGGTCACCTGTTCTCTGAGACTGGGAGACAGACCAGTATTGAGGGAAAGGAAAAAAGCTACCCAAGACTCCCATAAAACCAAACAGAGCTAAGTTAGAGTTTGGGGGAATGATAAGTAGTGAAACTTCTTAAGCAAGAGAAGAATGAAGAAAACATTCAGTGTTGTAGTTACCTCAAGGGAAAGGCAGAAAGATGTGATTGGGGATGGAAACTTACATAGACTCAATGTCATTTTGTATTGATTGAGTGCTTACATTGGAGAGATTACAGGCATAGAACCTATTATTAAGCCTTGTAAATAATACAATATGTTTATCTACTTTCTTGTATGATATATTTTATTTAAAATAAGAAAGTAATTGGTCCAAGCCCAGAGCAGCAGGACAGGCTGGGTACTCTGCACACACCTGAGGCTCTACGAGAAAGTCCTGCTCAACCCCTCCATCTCAGCCAAGCAGGGCACGAAGCAGCCCATCACTGGTCCAAAGCCTGCTTTACTGAGAGCTGAATCTGTGTGTTTTACAAGGGATTAACACGCCATGAAGCAAGTCCTTCTTTTTAATAAATAATTGCAGCTCAGGGACTCCCATCATGATAAATTCTGAAATGCCTCTCCCTGCTCTCTGTCCTCTTATGCCTTACTCTATTCTTGCCGGCATGAACATTTTAATCTTTAAAATTAATTAAAGAATACCAAAACATTTGATTGGATATTTGTCAATATGAGACTGAAAAGAAAAAATAATGTTTTATGATACCAGCTGGTAACATTTAAAAAACAAAGTAAAACAAAGAACACTCATTTCTGTGAAGCTAGAATGTGTTATGTTATTTCCTGTGTCTAAGCAGTTGAGAAGCACCAGTGTTCTTCTTTCAGTATTTACAGCAGTTACAATTTTGCATTCATTTATCTGAATATTTGGCTTAATGTCTGCTCCCATGTGAGATTATAAGTTTGATGAGGGCAGGCTCTGTCTGTTCATCATGGTCCTCCCAATGCCAAGCCACAGCTCTGAGGACAATTTAGTTGTCATAAGTGACCAAGTGAGTACATAAATGAACAAAGATTTTAGTATTAAAAAATCTATATCTTATACATCCACTGTGATAACTTCATAAGAATAAGACAAGAAATATTTTCTTTAATAAGGGCAACTTTCAATGTACAGAAAGTTGAGTCACTAAATCAAGCCATCACATACATAACAAATCCTCTAGCCCATTTTCCTGGTAATATCCTAGATATTAGGTATTGCTGCCATCAGGATTCATATTCGTGTTATTAGCTGATTGGTATAATATAGTTAGAAATAATTCTTCTGAGCAGTAATGAATAGAAAAATTAGTATGTATTTACAGTTTATATACCCACTCTCCTCAAAAATGAATGAGAAATATGAGTGATTATAGGAAAGTAAATCTCAACTATATATATACTTATATGTGTGTGTGTAATATGCATATTTTTTAAAATTTAGTTGTAATTTCTTAATGTAATTGTTTACACCTAATATGTATCATTCACATATTTTTCATAGTTATTAAACCATTGGTTATATAATTCACTCTCCTATTTTGTTTTTAAATATGTATATCTAATAGGAAAATATTGCTACCTGGTTATGAAAAACAATTCTTTTCCTATCAGTTAAGAAAACTGTCGTTTCATTTGTATACAAAGCAATTAATTATAGATACATCCCAGATTTTACCAAAAATTTTTGACAATCACTTGAGAATATATATGTGTAAACACCAAATGCAAAGTAAAGCAATGTGGATAAAATAAAATTGGGTGACAAATTTTATATTTAAAACAAATTGTAATTTAAGTAGTGTAAAGTGGAAATGAGAGCATATTAGAGGTGGCTGCCAAGGGAGCAGGATTGGGAACTGAGTCAGGAACACATGAAAGAGTGCGTGGGGCAGGTCATGCTGCTGGTACAATGTGGTTGGCCCCTTAAACCATCTCCAGGCCACAGGGAGGAGAGTGACTGGACTGTGAGAAAAACTGAGCAAACATTCCACATCTGTTTCAGAAAAATGAGCCCTAATTCAGAATTCATAAAACAAGAACTAAACTCATGATTCTGTTAAAAATATTTTTAAAAATGTAAACAAACTGACTCACTTTTGGTGAGAGAAGCTATTAAAAAAATAAATGCCCAATGGATTTTTGAAAATGATCATTTTTTAACCTGCTTTCAGTCATTCTACTGGAATCATTCCTATTTTGTGGGTCTTAACAAAGTTGAAAGTTTACAATTAACATTGACAAGTCATAAAGGGTCACACATTGCATCATTCTAGCCATATGAAATGCCCAGATTTATATACAAATTCAAAGATGCATAAAGTAGGTTCGTGGGGCCCAGGTTGGTGCAGAGGGAGAGTTGAAAGGAAACGTGGAGTGACTGCTAATGGGCACAGGGTTTCATTCTGGGGGGATGAAAATGTCCTGAAATTGATGATATTGATGGTTGTAAAAGTCTTTGAAAATGCTAAGAGCCATTTACTTGCTCACTTTAAATGAATTATTTGTAGGATATGTGAATTATACAATAAAAACTGCTTTAAAAAAAAAAAAAGCTAAATCTAGAAGCTTAAAATCACATCACAAGGCACATGCAGGACCGTTCATGTCATGTAGAAATAATCTGTTAGAAGATTACTTTAGAAGTTGTTTATAGAATCACAGCAATTTAATAGGAATTATATGAGTCTAATTATTATCCTTTTCTACTGCAGAAAAGTGTAAGGACAGTAGATTTAAAAATTAAACTTGGCAGAGTGTGGTAGCTCATGCCTGTAATCCCAGCACTTTGGGAGGCCGAGGCGGGAGGATCTCTTGAGGCCAGGAGTTCAGGACCAGCCTGGCCAACATGGTGAAACCTCATCTCTACTGAAAATACTAAATGAACCAGGTGGTGGTGTGCCCCTGTAATCCCAGCTACTCAGGAGGCTGTGGCAGGAGGATCGCTTGAACCTGGGAGGCAGAGGTTGCAGTGAACCTAGATCAAGCCACAGCACTCCAGCCTGGACGACAGAGTGAGACTCTGCCTTTAAACAAACAATTAAACTTTAGGATGAATATTTGAAAGGGAATTTTTATTCAATTTGAAATTCAAGAAAGCCTATGGCACACTTTCTCAGCAAAGATTTTAAAGACTGAACAGATACCTCTGAGGTGGTTTAAACACAGCCCTATATAAAGTCCAGTGTGATGGTTAATTTTTTGTGTCAACTTAGCTAGGTTATGGTGTCAGTATTTGGTCAAACCCCAGTCAAGATTTCTCAGTGAAGGCATTTTTTTAGATGTGATTCACATTTAAATCAGTAGACTTTGAGTAAAGCAAATGATTCTTCCTAGTAGTTCGATCAGTTTCAGGACTTTAAGAGAAAAGACTGATGTTCTTGGATGTACAAGGACTCTTTCACAAGACTGCAATACAGAAGCCCTGCCTGCGTTTCCCGTCGGCTACTCTGTAGAATTCCAACTCAACATGGCAGCATAAACTCTTTCCTGAATTTTCAACCTGCCAGCCTGCCCTATAGATTTAAGGTTTGCCAGTCCCCACTGTCATATCTGCTAATTCCTAAATGTCTTTGTCTTCTCATGCTGACTAATACAGCCAGCATCCAGAGTCACCCTTTATTCTTTCCTGATGAAAAAACATAATAATCATACTAAGAATATGGAAATTCCTCTCGAGCAGGTATTTTCCTCAAGCAGACATTGAGGCTTTGAATTTTCAGTCTGAAGTTTAACTGATACCAGCACTGGCCAGGCTAATTCTTGCAAAAGAAAAGTGGACACCAGATACCACAATGCCTAGACATGCACATCTTGTGACCGATGCCTCTTCCGCATAAGATGGAACAAGTGACTGCCAACCAAAACTCAGCTGGTAGTGACATCTATGCCAGGAGGAGACAGAAAAAAAGAATGTAATATGTGATGCATCTGAGATATTTGTGCATATTTTATGGTTTAAATGCACAGAGAGTTACATGAGGATGAAAACAAAAAGGTGATATCCTGGATCCCTCTTTTATTATTATGCATAATGTTTAGGATTCTGTAAATAACTAATGTGTAACAGAGAATATCCAATATAATGATTTTGCGGGGTTAATCTTAACAAAGTTTCCATTATCGTTTTCATCCATGAAAAGCGCCTTGGGCAGGATAAGAACCCTATTCACCAACTCCCTATACTGTTTCACTGAAGTCTGTGGAGTGGGCTTTGTAGTAATTAAGAATCTATGGCATCTTTAGGAATAAAGAAAAGTTTATTTTTATTAGAAAACCCTACGCACATTTTATTTTTCAAAGGCATGGACATGCCAACAGTAATGAAGCAAAACTGGAAGGAAAACAAAACAAAAACCTTTTAGCTGAAGAACCAAGACCTCGCTCAGTATTAAGTAAAAGCAAGGAAAGGATTGGAACAGACAAATGATTAAGAAGAGTTAAGAGACAGCTCAGTGGGGAGTTTCCATTTTTATTTCTATGATTTTGTTTTTCTGTAAAAGGAAAAGGGATAGTACTAAGAATTGGGAAATTACGAAGAGAATTACTGATCTATATCCCTAGAGTGAAGAAGCATTGATTTTCGTCTACAGTTAATTGCAGTGTTATTTTTTTAGTACTGAGAGGATGGCGTCTCTTCTCTTGTAATTACAAGTAATGCTCAAGGACACAGATCATTACATGCAATGGCCTCAGAAGTTGAAGATGTTCCCATAGTTTTAGATAGGGTCACTAACAATTGGTCCACTCCATCAAAGCAACTGCCACTCCACTGCCATCCACAAAACTGAAAGGTAAAATGACCTCCTCCCATACAAATTTCCAAATAGTCAACCAAAAGTTGTTATTCTATTTGTTTTGCCTAAAATCCTATAGTTTTCTGACATCTATACCCAAAGGATTATAAATCATGCTGCTATAAAGACACACACACACACGTATGTTTATTGCAGCACTATTCACAATAGCAAAGACTTGGAACCAACCCAAATGTCCATCAATGATAGACTGGATTAAGAAAATGTGACACATATACACCATGGAATACTATGCAGCTATAAAAAAGGATGAGTTCATGTCCTTTGTAGGGACATGGATGCAGCTGGAAACCATCATTCTCAGCAAACTATCGCAAGGACAGAAAACCAAACACTGCATGTTCTCACTCATAGGTGGGAACTGAACAATGAGAACAGCTGGACACAGGAAGGGGAACATCACACACCAGGGCCTGTTGTGGAGTAGGGGGAGGGGAGAGGGATAGCATTAGGAGATACACCTAATGCAAATGACGAGTTAATGCGTGCAGCACACCAACATGACACATGTATATCTATGTAACAAACCTGTAAGTTGTGCACATGTACCCTAGAACTTAAAGTATTAAGAAAAAAAGAATCTAGAGCAAACATTAGCAACCAGGAAACATTAGAACAAGAAAAAATAAAATCCTACTACTTCTACAAACTAAGGAGAGGAGCTAAGGAAACCTTTTTTCTCTCCAACACACTAGAGAAAAGTGACCCAAAGAAGCAAGAAAACCAAGACATCTGTCCCATGGATTAAGGCTTGGGGGCATGGTTCCCGGAGCCATCTCATTTGCATCTCAAAGGATAGATGCGGACAGAAGACTGTAGAATGAAGACATCTTTTGCAACCAAATGACTTTTTCTATGTGGTCACAGAAGTTTCAAAAAGATCCACTAATTTTACTTTTCAATTGAACTTCTCCTTTGGATTGTCACTTAGTAACTCTAAGCAAAACAAATAATTTTATCATGTGGAATTTATTTTAAATTCTGACTAGCTATAGCAGATAGAGTGCACTAGATATTATATGTATTTTTAATAATTTTATCTATATACAAAAATGTTTGGACGAACGGAGGCAAGATGGTGCACTTCCGGGTTCTTCTTCACCAACTTTTCCCGCGCACGCGAAAATGCAGCCAGCGCCCAGGGAAGGTGCAGACCAACCGGGCATGCGCCAGGTGACGTCAATCCGAAGAGACCAAGATTTACCTGGTCGCAACTGTGGAACGCGCCCCTCCCCCCCCCCACATGCCCGTGCCCCGCCTATTGCCCTCCCTCTCCTAGAAAAGCCGCTCCCGGCCAGTGCGCCACGCGCGGCCTTCCTCAGTCCTCCACTCCTGTCGGGATGTCAGGACTGCGGGAACTCCGTCCGAGAGCCCCACCGGGGGACTCTGTCGGCCTTCTTTGCTGGAGGCCGACAGACCTCTTCCCCACACCTTAGGTGACCAAAATAAACTTGCAGTTTTGCTCCTACACTTGCCTACTCGCTGGTTCTTTTGTGCCCGCTCTGGTGGTCTTAGAAAAACAAATCAAAAAACAGTAAATAAAGATCTACAGTGAAGAAAGACTTCAGCACCAGGCTGTGCACTGTGATCTCTCTGTCTCTTTCTCTCTATCTGTGTATTTGAATAATTAAAAGAGAGTCTTATTTCTTCGAGTTTGTGAAACTAGACAGGCTCAGATATCGTAACTTAGAGTTTATGGTTTAGAATATTCTGATGAGAATATTTCAATGTCATCATCTAATAAACTTTTCTTTTTTATGTAGAAAGTTAAGTTTTAAGTTAGAACTTGATTACAAACCTGCCAAGTCAGTATTTCAATACAGCTGTGCCTCAGTGGCAGAGAAAAGGTTCATTTGAAAAGAGACGATATTATGCTATCAAGATTGCTGAACAACATCAAAAAAGATATTTTTCTTCCCCGCCTAGACACCACTTTCAAAGATAGAATGAATATAAAAATAAATTGATGAGGGTGTTGAAAAAACAAGTAATATTTTACCAGCAGACCACAAATGTAAATCATTTTTGAAAGACATAAAGCAAATGGAAACCAAGATAATGTTTTTAAAAAAAGAGCATTTTCTGATGAAACCTTGGAATACTCCCCAAAATTGGGATAACAAAGCTATGAGAAGGAGTGTGTCATATGCAATGAAGTGGTAGTTAATTAAAGGGTATGACAGGTGAGCCAGTACCAAAGCTCTCCTGACAGATAATTCTAACGTTTGTGTAAATGGAATGCTGTTTCCAGGTCCTTACAGCTATCTGCAACCACCCTCTCCAGAAAACAAACAATGAAGAAACTCCAGGTGGTCACAACCCTCACAAATCCACTGGCCATTCACAGGAGAGAAACTGCTGCAATCCCAGCTGCTTTTACTGCCAGGCAAGAGTAATTATCCTTTAGTCTGAGAAAATATATTTCCAGTTGTTAATTTAAACCAGACTCTCATTTAAAGTATGATCAGAGACAAGAAAAAAAAAATGAAAAACTCAATATGTAACATATCTAAAAATTAAAATATAAGGACAGAAGGAAACTTTAATGTAATTATAATTAGTATCCTCAGAGAGATTTTAAAGGGCATAAAGGCCATTGAAAGCAGGTTGCTATGGAAAGAAAAAAAACAGAACTCTTGGTAATATAAAATATGAAAGATAAAATATGAACTGCTTACACAGACAGAACAGCAACTCAGAGGAGAAGATAAGACACCAGAGTAGAATCAGGATCACAGGATAGGATAAAGAGATGCAAAGTCTGAGAAAAAAAAATAAAGAAACAACAGAAAGATGTTTTAAGATGTCTAACATGTGTCTCTAAAGAGATTCCCAGACAAGACAGCAAAAACAGCGGGTAGGAATACCCCAACTTATGAAGAAGAAAAAAATGTATGAGAACTGAGGTGATATTCAAGTTTTGAAACGTCTAGATACACATGGAGTGAAAGATTGATTTTAAAACACACACACACACACACATACACACACTTTAAATACATGCTGCTAAACTGTCAAAGCTAATAAGGAAAACCAAAAATGCATTTAAAAATTCCCAACTAGCAAAGACAATTAAATAAGAAAAAGAAATGAGTCATACAAACTGAAAATAAATAAAATTGTATTTGCAGATTACTTGACCTTGTATTTAGAAAATCTTAATGAATCCACAAAATAATATTGAGCTAAGAAACAAATTCAAAAGCATTACAGAATACAAAATCAATATAAAAAAATCAGTGAAAGTATAACTAATTGAGTAATCTGAAAGTAAAACTAGGAAAACTCTTCCCTTACAATAGCACTAAAAACATGTAGGAGTACATTAACAAAAGTGGTGCATGGCTTATATACTTAAAATTAAATAAATAGAAAGACATCCCATGTTCATAGGTTGGAAAACTTAATAATATTCCTCAAAATTACATGCAGATTTAATGTAATCCCTATATAAATAATGGTTGGGTGTTGCTGGGGATCTTTTGGTTTCAGTTGACTAGCTGGTTCTAATATTTATATTAAAAGTCTATGAGGTCAGGAGATCAAGACCATCCTGGCTAACACGGTGAAACCCCATCTCTACTAAAAATACAAAAACTAGCCGGGCGATGTGGCGGGCGCCTGTAGTCCCAGCTACTCCAGAGGCTGAGGCAGGAGAATGGCGGGAACCCGGGAGGCGGAGCTCGCAGTGAGCTGAGATCCGGCCACTGCACTCCAGCCCGGGCGATAGAGCGAGACTCCGCCTCAAAAACAAACAAACAAACAAACAAACAAACAAACAAAGTCTATGGACCCCAAACTGCCAGAAACAATCTCAGGAAAGAAGTATAATGAGGACACACACTCATTGATTTTGAAACTTAATACAAAATTATAGCAATAAAGACTGTGTGGTACTGTCACAAGAATGAATGCAATAGCCTTCAGAGTCCAGAAATAAATCCTGACATTTATTATCAATTAATTTTTATAAGGATGCCAAGACAATTGGAAAAGAATCATCTTTTCAATACATCGTGCTCAAACAGACACCCAAAGGTAAAAGGGAGAAATCGGACCTTTACTTCACATGATATACAAAAATTAACTTAAAATATATCAAAGATCTACATGCAAGAGCTAAAACTATAAAACTCTTAGAAGAAAACATGGAGGTAAATCTTTATGACCTCACACTTGACAATGATTTGTTAGATATGATGCCAAAAGCACCAAAAAATGAGAGAAAAAAGATAAATTATACTTAATCAAATTTTTTTTTAAAAAAACTTTTGTTCATCAAGTGACATTACCAACAGAGTGAAAAGATAACCCACAGAATGGGAGAAAATATTTGCAAATCATATGACTTTTAAAGGTCTAATATCCAGAATATATAGAGAACTCATACATGTCAACAACAAAAAGACAAATGCTTTTAAAAGGGGAAAGGATTTGAATAAATAATTATTCAAATATACAAATGACCAATAAGCATCTAAAAAGATGCTTAATATTTTTAGTCATCATGAAAATGCAAATAGAATTCACAATGTGGTGCCACTTCACACACAAAAGATGGCTACAATTAAGAATGGATAATACCAAGTGTGGGCAAGAATGTGGGAAGTTAGAATATGCATGGATTGCTGATAAAATGGTACAGAAACTTTGGAAAATAGTTTGGTAGTACTTCAAAAAGTTAAACATGTTATCAAAATGACCTAGCAATGCTACTCCTGTATATAAGCTCAAGAATATTGAAAACACATCTCTACACAAAACTTACTCATAAACATTTACTCAAGCATTATTCATACTAGCCAAAAAGTGAAAACAATGTAAATGTCCATAAATGGACAAATAGATAAGCAAAATGTGGCATATTCGCACAATGGAATATTACTCATCGGTGAAAATAATGAAGAACTGACATATGCTACACATAGAGAAACCCTGAAAACATTGCGCTAAGTGAAAGAATTCAGGCACACATGGCAACACTTGTATGATCCCACTTATATGGCAAATCCAGAATAGGCAAGTATAGAGAGACAGAAAGTACATTAGTGGTTTCCAAGGTCTGGAGGGAGAGAACAGGAGTGATTGCTAATGATACAGGGTTTCTTTTTTTTTTCCTTTTGTTTTGATCTGCTACTTTTATTAATTGACAAATTATAACTGTACAAATGCATGGACTATATAGTGATATTTCAATAAATATAATGTATAGTGATCAGGCCAGGGTAATTAGGATAACCGTC
This sequence comes from Rhinopithecus roxellana, assembly GCF_007565055.1. Classification (NCBI taxonomy): domain Eukaryota; kingdom Metazoa; phylum Chordata; class Mammalia; order Primates; family Cercopithecidae; genus Rhinopithecus; species Rhinopithecus roxellana. Next base: position 9,662,428 of record NC_044566.1, read on the forward strand.
ATCTCAACACTTATTTATGCTGGGAATATTAAATATCCTCCTCCTAGCTACTTGAAGCTCTCTATTATTGTCAAGTATAGTTATCCTACAGTGATATAGAACGCTAGAAGTTATATAATCCCAGCACTTGGGAGGCCGAGGCAGGTGGATTGCTTGAGGTCAGAAGTTTAAGACCAGCCTGACCAACAAGGTGAAACCCCACCTCTACTTAAAAAAAAAAAAAAAAAAAATACAAAAATTAGCTGGGTGTGGTGGCGGGCACCCATAATCCTAGCTATTCCAGAGGCTGAGGCAGGAGAATCACTTCAACCTGGGAGGTGGAGGTTGCAGTGAACGGAGATCACACCACTGCACTCCAGCCTGGGCAACAGAGCGCGAGTCCTTCTCAATAAAACAAACAAACAAAAACTTTGCATCCTTTAACAAATCTTTCCTTGTCCTTCCCTTCCCTCCCCAACTTCCCAGCCTACAGTATTCTCTGTTCTATTTTTTACTTCAATGAGATCAACTTTTTTTTAGCTTCTACATATGAGTGAGAACATAACGTCCTTTATTTCCATCCATGTTGCCAGAAATAAAATGATTTTATTCTTTTTATGGCTTATAGCATTTCATTGTGCATATTTACCACATTTTCTGTATCCTTTCATCTACTGTTGGACAGCTTGATATAGTTGATTCTACATCTTGGCTATTATGAATAGTGCTGCAAGAAATATGGGGGTGCAGACGTCTCCTAGATACACTGATTTTCTTTCCTTTGAATAAATGTCCAGTAGTGGGATTGTTGAGTCATATGCTAGTTCTATTTGTAGATTTTTTTTAAGAAACTTCTATACTATTCATCACAGTGTTCAGGGTTTCTTTTTGGAGGAAAATATTCTGGAAATATTGGTGATGGCTGAACAATCTTCTGAATATGCTAAATATTCTACAAATATTATAAAGATATTTTATATATACATAATTTAAGTTATATGTACTAAAACATACTAAACACATTGAATTGTATACTTTAAAAAGAATTTTGTAGTATGTAAATTATATGTTGTGAATTTCAAGAAATTTAAGCTTCCCAAATTGGAAAACAAATAGTACCTACAAAGGAACAAGAGTCAAATTAGAATTAAACTTGTCATCAATAACATCAGATATCTGAGGAAAATGTAACAATATTTTCAAACTTCTGGAGAAAAAGCATTTCGAATAAAAATTCTATACCCATCCAAACTAAGATTCAACTGTGACAATACTAAAAATACTAAAATTTTTGTATGTACAAGAACTCGGAGATTTTCAACCCATAACCATTTCTGGAAAAAAACACTAGCAAAACAGAAAAAAAGTCAAAGAAAGAAAATGATAGGTAAAAAAAGGATAAAGTTATTAGCAATATAAGGAGAAATGTACATGTTTACATGTAAATGTGTCACAAAGCTTCAGGAAATTCTAAAATAAAAAGTCGCAAGAAAGAAAAGATAATGGGGAGAAGATTATATTTTGAAATGAAATATTACATTCATACATTGAAATAAGAAAAATATGTGTAAATATCTTAAAGCAGGAAGGGATTATGTGGATTAATTCTAGATACTGGTATAGCCATATAAATATAAAGTAAGTACAAGCTATTTCTCCAAGGTGTCATCCAATAATTCACAGCAAACTGATCTCGCCTCTGAAAACTAGAAAAGCTACATAAAGTTTTTAAAAGTCTCTTTGATAACATTAGACTTTTAAGGATAGCCAGGACTTGAGGGGCCGAGATCCAGCAGAAAACTTCTGCTGTCAGACTAAGATCTAAGAAGGATCAGTTTCCAAATGCTGAGGAAACAGAAATTGGAATTTAAGACCAGCCAAGGTGGAAGAGACCTGGTAAACACCACAGGGTTTCAACTAAAACTCCTAAGGTATTATACTTTAGGAATTAAGACTAACAGGAAATAGAATAGATCTTACAAAGACTGAAAGCCAGACTTAAAATCAGCTCAATTCATCATTTAATTAAAGAAATTTTCTCCTACATTGCCTGCCTGCCAGAAGCTAAGGGAAACCATTTCTAGAATTGGATAATATCATTCAGAACTCTGACAGTTTAAAATTAACAACTTCCAGCAATAATAAAACTCTATTTATCAAGACAGAACCAAGAGAAAACATAAGTATTAGAAATGCATCCACAGGTTTTCCAGATATTAGAAATATCAGACATGAGCTTAAACTGTGATTAATACATTCAAGAGGATAAAAGGGAAATGGGGAAGTTCACCAGGAACTAAAATATTTAAAAAGGAATCAATTTAAAATTGTAATATTGATAATACTGGAACTAAAACTAAAAATATATAGACTTCATTAGACACCGCTGAAAGGTGAACTGATAATCTGAATTGTAGATCAAAAGCTGATGATCAAAGACATAAAAGAATATAAAATTCAGGAAAGAAGCTTAGAAACAAATGGACTAAAATCTCCACATAACTGGAGGCTTAAAAGGAGAAAAGAGACAGATATGAGGCAGAATCAATATTTGAAGAGGTAATAAATGAACATTTTCTAAAACGAATGAAGACAAAAACACATGAATTCAAGAAATGCAGCAAGCCTCAAGAAGAATAAATATGAAGAAATGAGCTTTAAAAATCAAAGACAAAGAGAAATATTAGTAGCACCAAGAACAACAAAAACAGTCATTATCTTAAAAGGAGGAAAAATAATGCTGAAACCTGAGTTCTTCAGAAGAGAAAAGGAGGAGGGATGGAATAGTGAGGATCCTCCAGAGAAACAGAGCCAATGGGAGATACAGCGATATAGAGAAAGATATTCATAACGTGAGATTGGCTCAAGCAATCTTGGAGGCTGAGATGTCCCATAATCTGCCACCTGGAAGCTGGGGTCCCAGGAAGTCTGGGGCGTAGTTTCAGTCCAAATGAAAAGAACTGAGAACCAGGGAAGCCAATGGCGTAAGTCCCAGTTTGAGTCTGAACGCCCAAGAACCACGAGTGCTGATGTCTGAAGATGGAAGAAGATGGATGTTTCAGGTTAAGCAGAAAGAGAACATTTGTCCTTCCTCTGCCTTTTTGTTCTGTTCAGGCCCTCAACGGATTGGATGACATCTGCCCACATTGGTGAGGGTGATCTTGTTCACTCAGACAATAGATTCCAATGCTGACCTCTGTCAAAGACACCTTCACTGACACACCCATACCTACTGTTTTACTAGCTATCTGGGTATCCTTTAGCCCAGTCAAAGTGACACACAAAATCATCCACCATGGGGATAATCCAGAAGAAAAGAGAATAATATATTTATATTTTAAGAAAAAAAGTGAATGTCTACCTTGACTCATACCTTTGGAAATATCTATCAAAAAATGAAGACTAAGTAAAGACATTTGCACACTAAATTGAGATAATTCATTTCCAGCAGATCCATAATAAGACACACAAAAAACAATTTTTTCATGCAAAAATATCAGCATAAAGCATAAAAATGAAGGAAAAATAAAGATCAATGGAAAATCAAAAAGTAAATATGCAGAAAATTAATATAAAATTGACCATATAAAATAGTAATGTATGATTTAGGGAGTTCAATGCCTAGAAATAAAATACATGATAGGAAAACCAAAATAGAGAGGTTAAATGGCTTGAAACTGTACTAAGTTTCAATTGGGAAGTGGCAAATGTACTAATTTATATTAGGCATTAATATCAAGATTATGATCAAGATTAATGTCAACTCTAGGATAACCACTAAAAAACAGTAAAATAATGTAACTAGCTATCTAATAGAAAAAAGAAATGAAAAGGAAGAAATCTTGATTAATCTGTATTAAAAGACAAGGAAAGCATTAAAAATAAATATAGAACATATGAGAAAAATAGAAAATAAATAGTAAAATGACAGATTTAAATCCAAATGTATGATCCACATTACATTTTTTAATTATAAATAGTCCAAAGGTTATCACACTGGGACATAAAACGAACTTTAAATATGTTCTGAATACAAAAAACAATGCCTTAAATTTAAGGATACAGATAATGTAAAAGGATGAGAACATATAATCCATGCAAACATTAGTCAAAAGAAAACTGATATAGTTATACTAATATCAAAGTAGACTTTAAGGCAACAAACATTACTAGAAATAAAGAAAAAATAATAATAAACTGTCAATCAGGAAGATATAAAACTTGTAAATGCCTATGCAACTAATAACTTTAAAATGTTGTTTTAAAATGGTGGAAAGTGTTAAAAGGGGGAAAATAGAGAAATTCATTGTCATTAAGTGAGATATTATAACATATTTCTCTGCTAGCAACAAAAAATAATTTCATAAGTGTATAAAATATTTAACATAATTAATCAACTTATACAAAACACTGCATAGAGCAAGTGCAATCTGTACATAATTTCCAGGTATACATGAAACATATATAAAAATTAAATACATACAGGGCACAAGATTAGTCTCTACAGAGCTTAAAATATTAAATCATATACAGAATATATTTGGACCAGTGTGGAATTAAGAAAGAAATAGTAAGTAGGAAAAAAGGCAAATACTTTAGAAATTAAACAATGTATTTCCAAATAACCTATGGGTTAAATAGAAAATATCAATAAAAATTTGAAAAATATTCTAACTGAAAGGGAATGAAAAGATCACAGGTCATAAATGAATGACAGAGAAAAGTCAAACATTTATAGGTTGAAATAAATACATTAGAAAACAAATAGCTTTTCATTCTCAAGATCTATTGATGTATACAAGGTGACTAATTTTATTAAAAGGAGAAATCTTTACCTTCAAATATACCTAGACTTTTTATTCTTCTTCTAGTACTGGGGTAAAGGATTGGGGAGGAAGATGAGAGTATTATTACTTGGGAAACATGCTTTGTTTCATTTTTTAATCTGGAAAGGATTTTTGCTACTTTATGCTTTCTCTTTCAATGATTATTCTCATTTTTACCATTTTGGCAATTAGGAAAACATAACCAGAAGCAGTCTTTTTTGTTAGATTTTTGCTTGTCTTTTGGAAGTTAGTGTCCTTCACTAACACAAGAGCATCTAGCATTTACTTTCCTTCTGGTTTTTTGAGACAATGGATCTAACAAAGACACTCTATTCAGAGTGGCTGGCTTGAAAAACCCGCTCCACATTCACCATGAATGAGTACCCAATGAAGGAGCCACATTGTGCCATTTTCATTTTCCTCACAGTTTTTCAGGAGATAAAAAATCTTAAGCTTAGTGTTCTTGGACTGTTTCTTTTGGGGAGTAGTGTAGGACTTCATTCTGGTCTCAGAATCACAACATTGACTCTTAACATAGGATGAAATGGGATCTCCTTCTAAAGGCCAAGGCCAGAGAGAACGCAACCATCTCTCAGGAACTTGCCAGCACAAAACCTGATCTGCTGATCAGTGTGAATTTTTTTTTAAATCCTGAACTTGACCTCCACATTGTCCCATTGTATCCAAAGGTTCACATCCAAGAATGATATTCTTCCCCTTTAGCTTTTGTGTGAATATTTCCGTCCTTCTGGGGGTTCCACTTACAGAGAGAGGAAAAGGAGGTGAGTTTCACTCAACGAAACAGTAGGGCATATGGCAGAAAGGTTTCTAGCCAACATGCAGCAAAAGAGTACATGCCAATATTGTACTTATTAAAAACTTAGTTTTTAATCATAAACAACTTCGAAATTTTGAGAAATATTATTCCCCGTATCTCGAAAAACTTTACACATGCAAGTACAAATTTTGCATGCAAGGCATTCATAGAATGTGTGGTGTCCATGTGTGGACATGGAGATCCCTAAACACTCTCAAAAAAAAAAATAGAATTGTGAAAATTAAAACTCTCATGGGAAAGTAAATAGAAATACATATTTTAAAAATATGCCAACCTACTCAAAAGTTCAGACTCAGCACTCAACACATTAATGCCATGCATTGTTCTTCCTCCACTTAAGGAACTGTCATCAACAATGCCTTTCACTTTTCCCAGTAGCATACTCACTGAAGCAAGACAGTACAAAGAGAAACCAGAGAGAGAGAGAGAGAGAGAGAGAAAGAAATCTCAGCACATTTAAGATCATGCACTTGATAAAACTGTTTTCTTAGCTAGACATAGTGTGAAATTCTTTTCATGGTTTTTAGTCTAAGACATTGGATCAGATCACCATTCCGCTTCAGCATGTCACCCAGAGCTGCTCACGTACTCTGAGTGCCTCCTGGAAAATGTTTCCTCTCATCCAAGTTCCTTTCCACTGACGGCACAAGAAGATTAACAGGATAAGGTATCCCCTATTTTTTCTTTTTCAGACTGGGAAAAACTTTGTGTTTGATTTTTCTTAATGTTTTATTTTATTGGTCTACTTTTGATAGGTTCAGGCTTTTCCCTACCCACTCCTATCCCTTTGTAAAAGTCCGCATGATTTAAAAAGATTATCTTTTAAACTTTCCTTGCTGTTAAATTTGCTCAAGAAAATACCATCTGACCCTATTGGCGTGTATTTTCATTCTCTAAAATGGCAAATAAGGGACCATAGTATGATGTCCTCTGAACAATGTATCTTTAATTAAGAAAATATACCTTCCTCTGATTCTAGATTTTCTACTCGATTCTTTCCATACTGTTGTTACTAATCTGTAGATAAGACAAGGAAATAAGGAGGGGGGAGTAAAAACAAAACAATGAAATAATTTACGTACCTGCTAAGTTTCAAGAGATAAATTAGAAAATGTCATTTTTCTCTCATTTTATCCTCATTTTAATTCTGATATAGGGACTTGTACTCCAAATGGTCTCTATCTTTCCTAGCCCATGGGTAGACTAGTCATCGATGACATAGTTGCTAAGATCTGGCTGTTTCATAGTCCCTACTTCATAACCACAGCACTCAATGCCCTTCTTCCCCTCCACTCCACCCACTCGGGCCTCCCATTTTGCAGCTGCAGGGCATCTTGGGAAATTTAGCTCCCCCATGTTTAGTTGACCACCTTCTCCAAGCCACCTGAGGATGAACCCACAGATGCTTGTTCCTTTGTGAAAACTGGGCTTCTTGCTCAGCATTCTGGCTCTCGACTCCCAAAGTTGTAAAACCTTCCAGCTGTGAAACACCATCACGTTACCCTTTAGCTCACTGTGCCATACCTATATAGACCCTCCCTCAACTCCTATCTTCCAAATAGGAATTCTATTTTTTTTTTGAGAATGAATCAGGGCACTGTTAATGATTGCATGAGGACAATGGGGTAAACTGGGACTGCTGCACACAAGCCAAGACTGGTGGTTATCTTGGGGCAACACTGCTTGTCCCACTAGAACCAAAAAAGGCTTTATGAAAAGTTTTGCTTCCTTCTTTCCTTTTCTTTTGGATTTACTGTGTTCTGTTCCTTTCCTAAAAGAAAACAAAAAAAGTGTTCCCAGTGGGCTTAATCAACCACTGAGTTCTTTCACTCAATAGTCATATATTTTTTTATTTATAGAAGTTCAGTTTGGTCCTTTTGCAAATTTACTCATGATTTTTATGAGTCTCCTGTTCCTGGACCATCTTTTCTACTCCATATTTTGCTTCTTTTAAACAGTTATCTGTGTACTTCACAATATCTTATCTTGCTGAGCGTATGCTATTGTTTGCAGTTTCTGCTGGACTCATTTATGGTGGCTCCTTTTAATGTGTTGTATAATTTAGGATCATAAAGTTATAGCTCACTGATTTTAATTGATGGTCATCTTTGGGCCCCTCGGTTGAGGGCATATTCTTCCAGAGAGTCCTACTTGCTCATATTGAGTGTCCTAGGGCACTGCCATCCTAGAGGTCATTTAAGTTAATCCTTGGTTTGGGTTTTGCTAACCCATGCAATTATGTAGATTCAAACCCCATACATGAAAAAAGATGAAATTTTCATTAATATATTAATTTTTCACTTGGTGCCAAGACTTAGGCAGCCAAGTTTGCCTATTTAGTCTCTCTCCTAGAGATCAGTTATTTTATTCCTAACCCACCTTTTCCCAAGTATATAGTTTGTGAGAAAATCCGAGTTCATTTCTTCATCTTCTACAGGGTCAATGTTGTATTTTCTATCTCTGTGTAGCCAACCCAAGACAGCTGAAGCATCACTGCTTGCATACTACCCAGTTTTCAGCTCTGTCTTAGCTTTTGGTCCCAGGTTATAGCTCTTATCTTGTTTATATATTTACAGACTTGTTTACACACATAATTTGTGAACTCAACTATGTGCTTTAAAGTGTTTATTTTATTCAATATTTCTAGATATCCTATAAGGAGAGAAAATTTGGAACACTGTCAAAAGCAGAACTCTGAAATAATATTTGTTGTATGGTAAGCCTTCTAAGTTTTAGGAATTTCTTTCCCTCTTACAGATCTTTTACTTGGTAAATCATCAAGATCCAGGAGGAAGACATGTAGAGTTAAAAATCAAGCCCCTTCTCAGTTGTCATGAGAAGCCATGGTCTCTACCCTTTAGTAAAACCCTTGGTGAATAAGATTACAGACATTGCATGAGTTAATAATTTATTGTGTGAAGAAAATCATATACCATCCTGAGGAAACTAGAGCCTCCAATTTATAAATGAGTCAAAATGCAGGATACAGGCAAACTTTTTCAAACTCTTAACATAACTGCTTCTCTTCATCTCCCTTCCCCTCCTCCCTTTTTTTTTTTTTTTTTAAACTCTTGTTCTTTTTGTTTTGATTATAACTCCAGTCAGGGGACTTTTTCTACACTTAAATGAACCTGTTCCACTACCAATATTTTATGTAACTTGGTACCATTTCTGGGTTCAGGAAATGAGAGTCCCTTTAGATATGTTGGAAAAAAAAGTGGTCTATATGCTTCCTTCTCTTCCCACCTTTCTTCCACTGATTGACATAGTGCCCAATTCCTTAATCTTATAGTGTGAGTTGATCAGCACTAGGCCACTTATGTCCAGGATGAAAACAAGAGGAAAATTGTAATTTTTGCTAAATACTTAATTATAAGAATGGTAAGGCACATTAGGTTATACCTACAATATTACCTGTAATGCTGGTTCCAAGAAGAGATGTAGCAAAAATTATTTTCAGACTTATTACGCCCAACACAATGTAATGCTTGCGTGAATGTATATAAATGGGTTTATTGATAGCTTTTTTAAATGTGTCTATTTCTAATAGTATATTCTGAAAAGAAAGCATTCCATTCATTCTTCAACAGCTCCTATTAGAGTTTCGTCAGATTGCTACTAATTTTATAGTTCAGTTCTCTGCAAAAATTAGCTCTGCAGTTTGGAACACAGACCATATAATTTTAAAAGGTCATAGAAATGAGACTATGTGCTGAAATGTACCATGCACCTTAGCAAGAGGAGTATAAGCATTAAGATGAATTACATCTTGTTTGCCAGGGAATGGAATAAAGTCTGTCAAGAAGAGATTCCTCCTACTTGCATCAGATAGCTCAGAAGAGATTCCCAAAGGGCAACAAAGACAAGGGTGAGTAATCCATTTTTACGTCTACCAAAGTAAGAAAGCAAGAGAAAGAATACATTTGAATATAGACAAACGTTTGTACTAAAATCCAGATTTCTCAAAAACAAAAAAAATTCGATGGCCGAATAGGAACAACTCCAGTCTCCAACTCCCAGCGCGAGCGACACAGAAGACCGGTGATTTCTGCATTTTCAACTGAGGTACTGGGGTCATCTCACTAGGGAGTGCCGGACAATCGGTGCTGGTCAGCTGCTGCAGCCTGACCAGCGAGAGCTGAAGCAGGGCGAGGCATCGCCTCACCTGGAAGCGCAAGGGGGAAGGGGATCCGTTTTCCTAGCCAGGGGAACTGAGACACACAACACCTGGAAAATCGGGTAACTCCCACCCCAATACTGCGCTGTAAGCATACAGGCATTCCAGGAGAATATATCCCACACCTGGCCGGGAGGGTCCCACGCCCACGAAGCCTCCCTCACTGCTAACACAGCAGTCTGCCGCGATCTATCCGCAAGGCAGCAGCGAGGCTGGGGGAGGGGCGCCCGCCATTGCTGAGGCTTAAGTAGGTAAACAAAGCCGCTGGGAAGCTCGAACTGGGTGGAGCTCACAGCAGCTCAAGGAAGCCTGCCTGTCTCTGTAGTCTCCACCTCTGGGGACAGCGCACAGCTGAAGACCAACAGGGGAAGTAGCAGGAGCCGGTGCAGACGCGAACGACTCTGTCTGACAGCTTTGGGGAGAGCCGCGGATCTCCCAACGCGGAGGTTGAGATCTGAGAACGGACAGACTGCCTGCTCAGGTGTGTCCCTGACCCCTGAGTAGCCTAGCTGGGAGAAATCCCCCACTAGGGGCAGTCTGACACCCCACACCTCACAGGGTGGAGTACACCCCTGAGAGGACACTTCCAAAGGAAGAATCAGACAGGTACACTCGCTGTTCAGCAATATTCTATCTTCGGCAACCTCTGCTGCTGATACCCAGGCAAACAGGGTCTGGAGTGGACCTCAAGCAATCTCCAACAGACCAACAGAGAGTCCTTCTGACTGTCAGAAGGAAAACTATCAAACAGGAAGGACACCTATACCAAAACCCCATCAGTTCGTCACCACCATCAAAGACCAGAGACAGATAAAACCACAAAGATGGGGAAGAAGCAGGGCAGAAAAGCTGGAAATTCAAAAAATAAGAGCGCATCTCCCCCTGCAAAGGAGCGCAGCCCATCACCAGCAACGGATCAAAGCTGGCCAGAGAATGACTTGGACGAGAGGAGAGAAGAAGGCTTCAGTCCATCAAACTTATCAGAGCTAAAGGAGGAATTATGTACCCAGCGCAAAGAAACTAAAAATCTTGAAAAAAGAGTGGAAGAATTGACAGCTAGACTCATTAATGCAGAGAAGATCATAAACGAAATGACAGAGATGAAAACCATGACACGAGAAATACGTGACAAATGCACAAGCTTCAGTAACCGACTCGATCAACTGGAAGAAAGAGTATCAGCGATTGAAGATCAAATGAATGAAATGAAGCGAGAAGAGAAACCAAAAGAAAAAAGAAGAAAAAGAAATGAACAAAGCCTGCAAGAAGTATGGGATTACGTAAAAAGACCAAATCTACGTCTGATTGGGGTGCCTGAAAGTGAGGGGGAAAATGGAACCAAGTTGGAAAACACTCTTCAGGATATCATCCAGGAGAACTTCCCCAACCTAGTAGGGCAGGCCAACATTCAAATTCAGGAAATACAGAGAACGCCACAAAGATACTCCTCGAGAAGAGCAACTCCAAGACACATAATTGCCAGATTCACCAAAGTTGAAATGAAGGAAAAAATCTTAAGGGCAGCCAGAGAGAAAGGTCGGGTCACCCACAAAGGGAAGCCCATCAGACTAACAGCAGATCTCTCGGCAGAAACTCTACAAGCCAGAAGAGAGTGGGGGCCAATATTCAACGTTCTTAAAGAAAAGAATTTTCAACCCAGAATTTCATATCCAGCCAAACTAAGTTTCATAAGTGAAGGAGAAATAAAATCCTTTACAGATAAGCAAATGCTTAGAGATTTTGTCACCACCAGGCCTGCCTTACAAGAGACCCTGAAGGAAGCCCTAAACATGGAAAGGAACAACCGGTACCAGCCATCGCAAAAACTTGGCAAAATGTAAAGACCATCGAGGCTAGGAAGAAACTCCATCAACTAACGAGCAAAATAACCAGTTAATATCATAATGGCAGGATCAAGTTCACACATAACAATATTAACCTTAAATGTTAATGGACTAAATGCTCCAATTAAAAGACACAGACTGGCAAACTGGATAAAGAGTCAAGACCCATCAGTCTGCTGTATTCAGGAGACCCATCTCACATGCAGAGACATACATAGGCTCAAAATAAAGGGATGGAGGAAGATCTACCAAGCAAATGGAGAACAAAAAAAAGCAGGGGTTGCAATCCTAGTCTCTGATAAAACAGACTTTAAACCATCAAAGATCAAAAGAGACAAAGAAGGCCATTACATAATGGTAAAGGGATCAATTCAACAGGAAGAGCTAACTCTCCTAAATATATATGCACCCAATACAGGAGCACCCAGATTCATAAAGCAAGTCCTTAGAGACTTACAAAGAGACTTAGACTCCCATACAATAATAATGGGGGACTTCAACACTCCGCTGTCAACATTAGACAGATCAACGAGACAGAAAGTTAACAAGGATATCCAGGAATTGAACTCATCTCTGCACCAAGCGGACCTAATAGACATCTATAGAACTCTCCACCCCAAATCAACAGAATATACATTCTTCTCAGCACCACATCGCACTTATTCCAAAATTGACCACATAATTGGAAGTAAAGCACTCCTCAGCAAATGTAAAAGAACAGAAATTATAACAAACTGTCTCTCAGACCACAGTGCAATCAAACTAGAACTCAGGACTAAGAAACTCAATCAAAACCGCTCAACTACATGGAAACTGAACAACCTGCTCCTGAATGACTACTGGGTACATAACGAAATGAAAGCGGAAATAAAGATGTTCTTTGAAACCAATGAGAACAAAGATACAACATACCAGAATCTCTGGGACACATTTAAAGCAGTGTGTAGAGGGAAATTTATAGCACTAAATGCCCACAAGAGAAAGCAGGAAAGATCTAAAATTGACACTCTAACATCACAATTAAAAGAACTAGAGAGGCAAGAGCAATCACATTCAAAAGCTAGCAGAAGGCAAGAAATAACTAAGATCAGAGCAGAACTGAAGGAGATAGAGACACAAAAAACCCTCCAAAAAATCAATGAATCCAGGAGTTGGTTTTTTGAAAAGATCAACAAAATTGACAGACCGCTAGCAAGGCTAATAAAGAAAAAAAGAGAGAGGAATCAAATAGATGCAATAAAAAATGATAAAGGGGATATCACCACTGACCCCACAGAAATACAAACTACCATCAGAGAATACTATAAACGTCTCTACGCAAATCAACTAGAAAATCTAGAAGAAATGGATAATTTCCTGGACACTTACACTCTCCCAAGGCTAAACCAGGAAGAAGTTGAATCCCTGAATAGACCAATAGCAGGCTCTGAAATTGAGGCAACAATTAATAGCCTACCCACCAAAAAAAGTCCAGGACCAGATGGATTCACAGCTGAATTCTACCAGAGGTACAAGGAGGAGCTGGTACCATTCCTTCTGAAACTATTCCAATCAATAGAAAAAGAGGGAATCCTCCCTAACTCATTTTATGAGGCCAACATCATCCTGATACCAAAGCCTGGCAGAGACACAACAAAAAAAGAGAATTTTAGACCAATATCCCTGATGAACATTGATGCAAAAATCCTCAATAAAATACTGGCAAACCGGATTCAGCAGCACATCAAAAAGCTTATCCACCATGATCAAGTGGGCTTCATCCCTGGGATGCAAGGCTGGTTCAACATTCGCAAATCAATAAACGTAATCCAGCATATAAACAGAACCAAAGACAAGAACCACATGATTGTCTCAATAGATGCAGAAAAGGCTTTTGACAAAATTCAACAGCCCTTCATGCTAAAAACGCTCAATAAATTCGGTATTGATGGAACGTACCTCAAAATAATAAGAGCTATTTATGACAAACCCACAGCTAATATCATACTGAATGGGCAAAAACTGGAAAAATTCCCTTTGAAAACTGGCACAAGACAGGGATGCCCTCTCTCACCACTCCTATTCAACACAGTGTTGGAAGTTCTGGCCAGGGCCATCAGGCAAGAGAAAGAAATAAAGGGTATTCAGTTAGGAAAAGAAGAAGTCAAATTGTCCCTGTTTGCAGATGACATGATTGTATATTTAGAAAACCCCATCGTCTCAGCCCAAAATCTCCTTAAGCTGATAAGCAACTTCAGCAAAGTCTCAGGATACAAAATTAATGTGCAAAAATCACAAGCATTCTTATACACCAGCAACAGACAAGCAGAGAGCCAAATCAGGAAGGAACTTCCATTCACAATTGCTTCAAAGAGAATAAAATACCTAGGAATCCAGCTTACAAGGGATGTAAAGGACCTCTTCAAGGAGAACTACAAACCACTGCTCAGTGAAATCAAAGAGGACACAAACAAATGGAAGAACATACCATGCTCATGGATAGGAAGAATCAATATCGTGAAAATGGCCATACTCCCCAAGGTTATTTATAGATTCAATGCCATCCCCATCAAGCTACCAATGACTTTCTTCACAGAATTGGAAAAAACTGCTTTAAAGTTCATATGGAACCAAAAAAGAGCCCGCATTGCCAAGACAATCCTAAGTCAAAAGGACAAAGCTGGAGGCGTCACGCTACCTGACTTCAAACTATACTACAAGGCTACAGTAACCAAAACAGCATGGTACTGGTACCAAAACAGAGATATAGACCAATGGAACAGAACAGAGTCCTCAGAAATAATACCGCACATCTACAGCCATCTGATCTTTGACAAACCTGAGAGAAACAAGAAATGGGGAAAGGATTCCCTATTTAATAAATGGTGCTGGGAAAATTGGCTAGCCATAAGTAGAAAGCTGAAACTGGATCCTTTCCTTACCCCTTATACGAAGATTAATTCAAGATGGATTAGAGACTTAAATGTTAGACCTAATACCATAAAAACCCTAGAAGAAAATCTAGGTAGTACCATTCAGGACATAGGCATGGGCAAGGACTTCATGTCTAAAACACCAAAAGCAACGGCAGCAAAAGCCATAATTGACAAATGGGATCTAATTAAACTAAAGAGCTTTTGCACAGCAAAAGAAACTACCATCAGAGTGAACAGGCAACCTACAGAATGGGAGAAAATTTTTGCAACCTACTCATCTGACAAAGGGCTAATATCCAGAATCTACAAAGAACTCAAACAAATATACGAGAAAAAAACAAACAACCCCATCAAAAAGTGGGGAAAGGATATGAACAGACATTTCTCAAAAGAAGATATTCATACAGCCAACAGACACATGAAAAAATGCTCATCATCACTGGCCATCAGAGAAATGCAAATCAAAACCACAATGAGATACCATCTCACACCAGTTAGAATGGCAATCATTAAGAAGTCAGGAAACAACAGGTGTTGGAGAGGATGTGGAGAAATAGGAACACTTTTACACTGTTGGTGGGATTGTAAACTAGTTCAACCATTATGGAAAACAGTATGGCAATTCCTCAAGGATCTAGAACTAGATGTACCATATGACCCAGCCATCCCACTACTGGGTATATACCCAAAGGATTATAAATTAGTCTACTACAAAGACACATGTACACGTATGTTTATTGCGGCACTATTCACAATAGCAAAGACTTGGAATCAACCCAAATGTCCATCTGTGACAGACTGGATTAAGAAAATGTGGCACATATACACCATGGAATACTATGCAGCCATAAAAAAGGATGAGTTTGCATCCTTTGTAGGGACATGGATGCAGCTGGAAACCATCATTCTTAGCAAACTATCACAAGAACAGAAAACCAAACACCGCATGTTCTCACTCATAGGTGGGAACTGAACAATGAGATCACTTGGACTCGGGAAGGGGAACATCACACACTGGGGTCTATCATGGGGAGGGGGGAGGGGGGAGGAGGGAGGGATTGCATTGGGGAGTTATACATGATATAAATGATGAATTGATGGGTGCTGACGAGTTGATGGGTGCAGCACACCAACATGGCATAAGTATACATATGTAACAAACCTGCACGTTATGCACATGTACCCTAGAACTTAAAGTATAATAAAAAAAAAAAAAAAAAAAAAAAAAAAAAAAAAAAAAAAAAACAAAAAAAATTCAAAACATTTCACAGGATCATCCGATAGTATAATCCTTAACTTCAAAGCCCCTCAAGCCAGAAAAGTAGACTTCACAATATATTGTAACCTACCAGCTTTGAAAATAGATATCCATTAACTTGGCTGTTAAGTATGCCACCATTACATCCAGCATCTATCAGGTGGTTTCTTCTAGGCCAAAGCAGACCATTCCCCAAATAGTCCATGCCAGCAAGTGTGTCTATGGGCTCTCAGATCCAGTTGATCTAAGATGTGCTGGAGCTAAATTGTAAGACAGTCAAAGAAGAAATTTTAAGAACAAGGACAGCAAAGAGGAAAGACAAATGAGGAGTTTTTGAACCTCTCTGGGGAACCCATTTAGGCTGGGGACTTTTCGAACTGCTTCAATGTCTCAAGTGTGAATTATCCCTCCCCTCTTTTCCAATAGCAGATTGAGAATAGCTTATAATCAGTTTTAAATTGCAAACACAGACAGAAATTTCCTAACACCTAGTCTGACTTGTTGATTACTCAGCCAACAAATCCTGAAAAGATTAATAAGGTGCTATGTAAAACAAAATTTGGAAGTATCCACCCAAGACCTTTTGAAATCTAAGTGTATTATAAGTTTTACTAACCCTGAAGGAGAACCTTAGCCAGGCTGGTAGATTCTGTAACGGGTAAATTTAGGGGAAAATTGCCATTTGAAAATTCAGTATGTTGAATTTGGTGGTGGAGGTCTGAAAACTAGGTCTTCAGAAGAAAGATCAACTTCCATGTTTTTAATATAGCAACTATTTTATGAGTGGCGAATGTTTACTATAATACAATGTTTAATATAATACAATGTTGATTTAAATATTTCAAGTAGAAAAAATACTTTGAAAATACAATTTGGTTCTTCAGGAAACATTATTAATTCCACAAGCATGTAGACCCAGGGTTTACTGTATCTTTGGAAAGGTCAATTATCTTTTACCCCAAGATTATTGACCTGTTATTTCGTTTGATAAATCAACTTAATTTGACATCTAAGAGTTACCTGATATTTATCTTCCAATGAAATGGCTCCACTCTCAAAATCAATGATTTAATTACCTCACTAGCTTCTATCCTTAAAATTTCTTGTATAAGCATGACTATGAAAATACCTCATAAACATCACGAGGACCTGCTATCTGCTGGCCTCTCCACTGCCCCCTCCCTTCTTCCCTTCTTTATTATACTTCATTCTTTAAGCTAGAATTCATGATCCACAATTATGGTCAATTCCTTGTAAACATATTCACTCTCTCTCTCTTTGTTCCTCTACCACACTCACTTGGAAAATTAAAAGTGGTCAGTTAGTGAACATGTGACTTCCCCATGTTGGCCATTTGTACAGCTAGAAATTGCTGGATAAAATCACATAGAGGATGAATCAACACCAGCCAAGATTCCAAATGCATTTCCAAATAGCATCAATAATCTCTTTCTCTCTCTCTTCCCTTCCCCTCCCTCTCCACCCTCCCCCGCTTTCTTTCCCCAGCCCTCTCATCTCTTTGATACATCTTTGGTTTTAGAAAAGGATGCATGTTTTGTTCCAATGGTTACATTTATAAACCTGCTTCAACAATTATTCATCCACAATGAAACTTCATTACTCTTCGGAAAGCTTGTCTCTAATTATGATCTCACTCCTCAAACCCTACTTCCTCCTTTTTCCTCTGCACACATTAACCGGCACTTCACTGAGGCAATCCTCAGACAGGATCTGATCTTCTCGTTTCTTGCACTTTTACCCATACCTATTTATTTTCTTTTGTAAAAACAGAGGAAGGTTTTTGTTTCTTAGCTAATGAAGAAACTATCCATCCATTTCAGTCTGTCAAGGACTTTCTTGGAGTGACCTCTCTCTCTCTTTTGCATTCACAATCTCTTATTACTGGGTCTTTGTCTTCACACGAACAAGCTCTAGAATCTACCATTATGTAGAATAAAGAGAAAGAGAAACCCTCCCTTGGTTTCTTATCCTTTTCCATGTCCTCTCACAATACTCTGCTTCTCTTAAAGGGCACTTTTGAAAATATTGCCTACTGGTCATCTCTGCTCTTGAATTTCTATGTACTGGTTGACTCATTTCAATCTGGATTTTTCCCTCAGTATTGCAATGAAAATGATTGTGCCAAGGTCACTAGTCACCTAAATGTTGTCAAATCCAACAGATGGTGCTAATTTTACTATGCTATGTGCAGGGAGCAAATGGAACAGTTGACTACTCTTTGCTTTCTGAAATGCTTTTCTATTAAGGCTTTCTCTATGCTACCTGCCATGGACTGAATATTTAGGAACTTCCCCCCTAAATTCATATGTTGAAGCCTGAACAGGCAATATGGATGTACTTGGAGATGGGGCCTCTAAGGAACTAAGGTTAAGTAAGGTCATACAGGTGGGACTTGATCAAATTTTCATATCCTTGTAAGAGGAGATAGAATAAAAGCACTCTCGTGCTCTCCTTTGCACCCACACTCTCTCTCCACACCTTCCCTCAGAGAAAAGGCCACGTAAGGACAAATTAGCTATCTGCAAGCAAGAAAGAGAGGCTTCACCAGAAACCAACCATGCTGGCACCTTGATCTTTGACTTCCAGCCTCCACACTCTGAGAATATAAATTTCTGTTGTTTACCCAGTATGTGGTATTTTGTAACAGCAGCCCTAACAGACGAAGACGCCATCTTCTCCAGATTGTCTTCCAAATCTTTCCCTGCTCCTTTACAATTCCAGCTGGTCTACCCTGGTGTAAATATGGGAGCCTCTTACAGCTCAATCTTTTTCTTCTCTATTTCCTCTGCCAAAGCAGTCTCCAAGTTTTTCATAGCTCTAACTACCATTTGCATGCGGCTGACTCCCACAATTATATTTCCAGTTTAAATTTCTTCTGGAATTTCCAGAATTTTATATCAACTGGTTATTGATAGAAAAAAAATGTTAAAAACATTTTGCTGGCTCCTAAAGCTTCTGCCCAGAAGTGACACACTTTCATTCCCATTTCCATGCCATTCATCAAAGCAGGTCAGCTGGCCATGTGTGTCTTTGATATACTGTTGATATGCAAACCTAACATGTACCTGGAAGAACAGAGGGGATCATAATTTGTGATCACTCCCAATACTATCACAACCCCAAGATGTATTTCTTTTCCGTATGGCCAAGGTGTCTTCTACATCTTATCCATCGACAGCGCCGTTCGCTCTGTTGTTACAACTATATTAGCACACTTGATTCCTTCTTTTCCTCATCTCCCACACAATCCTTTGTTAATTCTATACATTTGGCCTTCACCAAATACCTAGAATGCATCTGTTGCCATACGCACGCCAACGATGGAGTCCAGATCACTGTTAGCAATTACTTGCATGAATATGACATCATTATAACTGAAGTCCCCACTGCTTCTCTTTCTTTCTCTTGCCCTGCATTTTCTACTTTGCCATATTTCAGGTAGGATGATATACTGGAAGTAAAAAGAAGAAAGTCAACCATGTCAGCAGCCCCCATCACCTTTTCCCAACATGATTTGAACCACTTTTCTCATTGACTGTGCTCCTGCCAGGCTGGCTTCGCACCTGCTTTGTCTTCTTCCTGTTCGCCCCCAGCTGTTCACATGGCTGTATCCTCAGCCTTAACTATCAGCTTAAATACTATTCTCAGGCAGGATTTTCTCAATAACCTTATTTTAGCACTGACTCACATACGCACCACCCCCACTTTATTTCCATTGCAGAACGCTGTTTCTAACAGTTGAGTAAATTTGCAATTAGGTATGCATTTACATTTACTTATCTGCTATTTGTCTCCTCCAGCTGGCATGATCTTTATTTTTCTTATTTTTAAGTATATCCCTGGCACGAGCATAGTGCCTTAGTAGATGACAAACACTAAGCCTGCAAAGCTCAGGCCATTTGTTTACTGGAGCAAAAGACAGGCTTCAAATTCATTTTTCTGATTCTCTTACTATTTTGTTCACAGTGTATGCTCAGTGAGTAGAACGGGACCTTGTCTATAATATGCATGAAACAAATATTTGTTCAATCATGAATGACTGAATATGGCAAAATATATCAGAAACAAATATTAGATTATTTGCAGTTTTTATTGGCTTCATTTTTATTGGCCTTTGGCCTTGTGAATAGGAAGGAATCTTTTGTGGTTCATGCTATGTTATTTTTGCCTAGACCCTGACAGCTAACATGTGAAGGGCATGTACTCAACTTCCTGCTGAGGGCCCAAACTGGAAAGATGACCTTTTGACACAGCAATTAAAATGTCCAATTGAAGAGTTCAGGATCATCCTCAGACTCCATTCTTTTAAACCTACTACTTTTGAAGATGCACAAACTTCTCATGCTATAAAGAAAACAAATTTGTTATATCATATTTTAGCACATTTATTGTTATTATTTATGACCAGAATGTTTGGAACATATAAATTATCCTGCTACCAAATTAATTACAAATTAAAATAGCTAAACATCAAATATTCTAGGAATAAAATTATTGGTAAACATTCCCCACTTCAGACAGCTTATAAATAAGGATCCCATTTAACGAGGTAACATTTTGTTACTTTAGTATTAATTTTTCAACCATTTTCAAAGTAGCATTGAAGATATTTAGTGGGGCCATGAGAAGTATCAGTTTACATGTGCCTTGAAGTGTTTTCAAGCTAAAACTATGTTATCCATGCCATGTAGAGTAAAATCTTTGGACTTCTGCCACTAATTTATCAGTTCAATAGAGCAAGTTTTAAATAAACACTTAACCAGAATCCTGGGCTAGTTAGAAGACTATGAGATAACCTCGAACAATCATGGATGATTTTCTAACTAGACTTGTGTCCTTAGTGAGCTCCTCAGTTTTCGAAAATATAGCAACGATGTTCGTTCCCCAATTGCTGCCAGGGCAACATGAAAATGTACAGAGTTAATCTATGAACCTCAATAATTCAGTCAGCAAAAACTTTATCCAAGATGAATTTCTCAGAAGACATCTGGTCTACCCACTCTTCCAGGTAGTTCTCAACAAAAATGGCAGTGACTGCATAACGGATCAGCAAAGACTTCAGAACCTCCCTAACACCACAATGGTCCTCTGCAGAATTGCTTTTGAGTGAGTTGCTCTCGCTATGACCTCATCAGCCTACATGGAAGGCCAAAGAGCCCAGTGATGCACAATTGTTATTGTGGGAACTTGTTGAGAATGGTGTTAATGGCATCACAATGTTTTATTATTTTTTAAATGAAAAACCTCAGGAGATATTTCTATTATTTTGAAGATCTTGAGTAATTAATTAAATTTATTTTGATTTCTGTCTTCTTTTACCTCATTTTTAATTTGCGTTTGTGTTCCTTTGTCATGTATATACCACAATAAATATTTTTTGGAATAAGGATATATATATACACATACATATATGTGTGTACACATATATACAGAAATATGCACACATATACATGCACACACATATCCAAATATATACCCAGATATGCATATGAATATATACTTCACATATATATAAAATATATGACTCTCTCCTCCAACAACCCCCTCTAACCAAGTTATTAACCTTTTTTTTTTTTTTTTTTTTTTTTTTGGACAATCTCTTAAGCTAAAGAAATAAATCTATAATAATGCAATTCTCCCCAGTGGAAACCACAGGGGAGAGATTAGTGAGTAGGCTGAAAGATATTCAAGTGACACTCAAATTACAAGTTAGCAGTTACCTATCGCATCCAACCACTGGACCATTCCAATGTACATACAACTTTCAAAATCAATTTCAGTCCAGATTTCAAACAGAAAATCAGAGCTAAGCCTCCTGACTTTCATTCTCTTTTTGATTGATCTTTGGCCATCATTATGCTATTTAATAGGGTTCTTTTTCCATATTGCTTCCTCCTGTATTTCTCCTTACAGACAACAAAAAAAGAAAAACCCCAGAAAGTCTCCTAAATATCAAAAAATAATTTATTCATATCGTTGCTTGAGCCTGGGAGGCGGAGGTCGCAGTGAGTCGAGATTATGCCACTGCACTCCAGTCTGGGCAGCAGAGCTAGACTCGGTCTCATAAATAAATAACCCCAAGATCACACAGCCAGACCAATCATTCTGGCCCTGAGCCCACCTGCCAAAGACTAACATTTCAGTTCTGCTGTGCACTACCTGTGTCTCTCTAGGTGAGTTTTATAATTTCTCTAGGGTTGAGTTTCCTGAGCTATAACATGGAATATTATGAAACTACCTCAGATTAAAAAACATTTACATGGTTGCTAAATATTTATTGGTAAGTGCTAAACACTACTTATCTTTACTGGTATTCCCATTTTAGTTATAGTTTTGTTGCTGTTATAAGTAAAGTCAGATTTTTTACTTAGAAATGTAAGTTAAGTCAGAAATAGGGGATTACTATAAACATTACAATACCAGTGCCGGTATCAGTCATACAAAAGTGGATACAAGTGTCTATAAAATACCTGGGGACAATATCCAGCTTTATACTTCTTTGTGGTGGGGAATTGAACACAGTAAATGCGTACTAGATGTTGAGTGAACTAAGGGTTCACTCATACTCTCTGCCCCTATCAATGCATACTGGAATGTCCATGGATTGTCATGGGACCTAGTGCCATAACGTAGGAATAGTGCCTATGCCTTACCACTCAACGCAATATGAGACTAGAGAGCATCACTATGGTTATAGAAGGCAACACGGAGGAATGAGGAATTCAGCCTCCTCCCTAAGCTACCCACGGCATTCACTGTGGGGAAACTCTCAAAATCCTTAATACTTACAGGGAAGTTCAGGCAAATATCACTGCAAAGTGGTTTTGCTCTTTCTTACTGCAGGATTTTCATCGGTAAGACACCTTTGCTGATAGGATTAAACCCTATAGGAAGAGTCATTCTGAAGACAAAATTGCCAGCTTCATTCCCTGAGGATTTGGAATTTCACTACAGTGTGCTCGCTCTGTTTCCTGTATTTCTAGCTATGTGTCGCAAAACTAGTCTCTCACTTTTGTAAACCCTATCCTTGGTTCAGATTTTTTTAAAGTAAAAACTTTAAGAGAATAAAATGTAAACACTTTTAAAATTCATATGTAACATATCTCTAGATTTAAAAAAAATAAAGGAATAGTAAACGCAAATCCTAGACAAACAATTTGAATCACAAAATGATAGTGTTTTCTTGACAAATACAGTAAAAGGAAATCTGAGTCCAGTGACTTTGTCATAGACTAAATTATTTTCAAGAAATCCAGTTTCGGTCTCTAAATATGTAGTCCTCTAGAATAATTTTTAGGAGCACTGAAACAGTCAAAGGAAAGAAGGCAGTTAGTTAAATGTCATGAGACACAGTACAGAAAAGCAATGTTATTGCAACCATAATCATTTGCTAACATCTTGAACTTTTAACAGATACCTTAAACATATGCTTCCTCACCATCATGGCATGTTCAATATCTTTGCACACTTGGAAGCATAAAACACTAATTTCCATGACCCTGTTATTACCGGAGCTGAGGAATGAGAAGATTGGTGAGGTGGTCACTTAAAAGCCATTCAGAAAGATGATGGCTTTTAAGTTGGTATGATGTCAGGCTAAGGAGTTATGCTAAGCATAGGACACTAACACTTTAAGGAATTGTGTGTGTCCATTAGAAAAGAAAAATCTCTTGCTGAATTTTAGCCTTTTTTTCTTAAAAATGCACTACTATTACTTATAATAGTTTGAGACAGATTTTTTTAAATGCATATGCTACTTCTAGGAATGAGATTTATTCCTTTAGGCCACTCTATTACCCGACATAGGAAACTTTTTATAAGAGAGAGTGTTTTACATGATTCTCAATAATTTTTTTTTTTTGGTTTGTAGAAAAATCCCTCTCAATTTTTAGGGCACAATGCATTTCATTCATTTAGTCAATCAGTCATTATTTCAAGAAATGTTTCTGAGTGTGTGTGTGTGTGTGTGTGTGTGTGTGTGTTATGTGTTGAGTTAATAATGGTTATCAAAATGGGACATGGCTCTCCACTCATTGATTTTTCATTGTAATGAGCAAAATGAGTATTTATAACATAATTAAATACATATTTGTAACACTATAAAAATATAATTTTATATAACATAAAAATTATAATATAGTGTAGCAACTGTGATAATTGCTACAAATAAAAAGGATGTCTTTGTTAATGTCTAAAAGGTAGAGACAGTAGGGATTTTTATTTAGACGTGGATAGAGACTATTATAATAAGTCAATGACAGTCTCATTGCAGACTGGATCACAGGAATAATGGCAAATTGCCACCTCATTTAGAATCTGAAATCTAAAGCTGGATGAAACATTTCCTTGTAATAAACAAACAAACAAAAAACAGTTCATTTTGTCTTCTAAAATCTCTTAGAAAATGCAGACTTCTGCTTCTGTTCTCTACATAGTTATCCTCTTAACACAATACTGAGAAATCAGAACCTGGTTATTATAAAAGCTGAAACTGCAATTTATCAAAATAATGGGAAACCTAAAAAGTATCTTAAAAATACCTAATAAAATTTTTCCATTAAATCCCGACTCATTTTTAAGTGAAGACTAGAGGTACGTTCCAAATTTCGTGTTTTGCTTGCTTGTCCCAAATTAGTCCTACTGAAAATCTACTGAAAATCATAAAAGAACAGGAAAATAAAGTAAAAAAAATATAAAACATCATTCTAATAACTTCACTTATTTAAGACAACATCTCTGTTTATCAGTGGGGTGATTGGGTGATTAGAGGATAAAACAAACCCTTTTCGTTTTTCTTAATGGACATCACCAATGAAGATATACATTCCTAAATGACCATTGTAAATGCCTGTTCTACAAATAAAAGCCAGACACAACACGCAGAAAACAACCCCTTACTCCTGAAATCACTTTCATGATATGACACATTCCGTACCTGGATTTATGGAGCTGTTCAAATTCCCATAGTAATCATGGGATAATGAATCCCTTTGGTCGGGTAGCCACAGGCTCTAAAATGGATTTGTTTTAGAAGAAAAAAAAAAGAGTAGACACAAACACTATATTAATGGCTAGCTTAATGCACTCTTTGTTTTCCTTTATGAAAATGTTCTGATTGTATCTATGTAAAAACTCATAGTTTATATACCAGAAGTTAAAACTCACAATATAATGGCACACTTGCATCTCTGCCAAGGAATTTTCAGTTGTTGAAAAAAAAATATGAACTTTGTATTAAGAGTTTTTACATTATTATTTCCTAAAACTAAAATGCATTTATTTTACCCTGAAATGCACATGGTAAGCATAATTCATTTTTTTCCACCACTTATACATACCACAGGTTCATAAGGAACAAGGTAAGCAAATAAGGCCCCTTCCTAACTTCCTGGAAGTTCACACTCTCAACCACAAACTCATCACTGACTACTTTATTTATTTACTTATTTATACAATTTTTAGTCTTATCTGGATCACTTATCCAAAAATATCAGCTCATTCCGGCACATTGTGGAATTTTCTGTTACTTGGAAATAGCACAGACAAAAATTCTGCCATACAGAACACTGCTAAGCTGTAGAGCTGGATGGAACAGTTAAATTTGCTAACTGCTTTTACTGTATATATAGTAATAGTAACAAACACTTATGTCATGTTTATGGTATGCCAGGCATGTAAGAATTCATTTAAACCTTACTGCACCAATAAGATGGTAGTTTTCCCATCCCCATTTTACAGATGAAAGAACTGAAGCCTAAAGATGCTAATAAATCACCAGAGTCCCAGAGCTAGTGGTGACAAGGCTACTAGTAACCAGAGACTAAAGGAACACTAGTCTCTGGATTCCTAGCAGAGGGCCTCTGTGAGAACTCATTTCAGGCTGCCATAGAGCCACCGCAAACAAACAGCTTCTGCCAGCAATTTTTGTCTTGCTTTATTTATTTTTCAGAGCTATCCCTAACCAGAGTTATCCCAAAACTTCCAGAGAAGAAATAAAGTATTTTCTTTCTCTCTCTCTCTCTCTCTGTCCAGGGCCTATTTTTATCACGTTTCTAGTACTGTAGAATTACACTTTTGAAAAGTGGCTGAGGATCCCAAATGCCCCTAAGAAACTACAGTGATTTGAATCATGCTTTATTGCAAACTGTCTTAATTTTTAAAACTCCTTTACACCCTACAAACCGGAAATGTGAGCACCATTTCAAAACAGTGATTTAAACAGATGCAACTATATTAAGATTTTAACATAGTCATGGTCAAGAGAATATTTTAACATAGCCATGGTCAGGATATATTTTATCCTGAAGCCTACACACAATCAGCCCAGTCGTGATTATACTTTTCTTTCCATTTCTTCAATTCATAGCAACCTATTAATTGCCCTATCTCTGCTTGCTATACCTAAGGTTGATCTGTTTGCTTCTTTTGTTTGGTAACAGCCAAGGGCTCTGCTGCATTGCAGGCAAACCGCTTCTGGGATATCCTTAGAGAATTTCTTTGCTGCCCTGTTTGCAGTCACCCTACACATCCCATAATAGAGCTCTACCATCTAGACTATGCGCATTTCCAGCTCGGCAAAAACGGAATTACATGAGATATAGCTTCAAAGTTGTATTCATTCAATGTTACAAATGGTTCTTGGCTGACATTGATGAAACTCCTCAAGTGTCTGATGGGACGTAGGTGACAAAGATAAATCTTAGGCATGTGCATGGGAATGTGTTTGTGTGAGTCCAGAAAAAGTGAGTCAGTTTAAAACTTTAGCATTATAGGTCACCTGTAGATGAACATTTATTACATTTATTTCAGTTTTTATCAGCCTTTAATTCTTGTCCCTTTAAATAATGACAGCTATCTATATGGTATATTTTATTAACCAAATGCCAATTGCTGCAATGGTATAGGCACATGTTTACTTATTAAACAAGATCTCATGCAGAACCTTTTAAAGCACCTGTTATGTAAGGGCTACTTCTCTGTCATCTTACAGAATCTTGGTATAAATGTTTTGTAATTTTAAACGTGTTGTAATAACTAATCCACTTAATCAGTCTCCCTCACTAGATCATAAGCTCAAAATGACAAAACAAATGAACAGATAAATCAGTAAATGAATGAATAAACACATGTATTCTCCACTTCATCCCATTTATTCTGGAGCTTAAAAAAAAGCAAATTATTCTCAGCTATCATTGTTAATACAATAATTAATTATTATTCCTTTCCCTTACACAGCCTCTACTCAATGGCAGGACTTCTTGTTACCACCTAGTTTTTGTTTTTTTTGTTTTTTTGTTTTTTTATAAAACATGTCATGACCTCTTCCTTCATTACGCTACTGAAATCCAAGCCTTCTTCACTTGGACCCTAACTCCACTTCTTTTTTCCCCCTTTGAAGCTCGGCTTTCCTAAAAACACCAGCAATAGTTTTTTTCCAAAATACAAATCTAATCGTGTCGCGCTCCTCCGTGGAGTTCATTAGTTGCTCGCAGATGGCACACACGGACCTTCACGGCCTGACACACACTTCTAGCCCCATCTGCTACTTCCGCACTCGTGATTTCAAAAGCAGAGTCCTCCCGCTCCCATGGGCCATGGCTCTTGAACCTGTACCTTGCCCATCATGCCTTCTTCCTCTAGGTCTCAACGTGTTCCCCAGCTTTCAGATGCCACTCAGGATTCCTCCTCCAGAGGTCCCTCCACCCATCTGGGAATCACCCTTCAGAGGAGGCTAAGGGTGCCCTCATCCGATCACACCTGGGGCCTAGCACGCCTTCTGCCTGTTTCCATTTGCTGTACACATTTCTATTGCTAGTTCCATTTCTCTGATAAAACTGTTAGCCTCTTGAGAAAAACATAAAATATTCATTGTTTTTATTCCCTTCACTTGACCAGGTGCCTGACTCACGGGAAACACAGATGAATGGAGTTTGACCTCAGCGGAATTTTCAGGAAGGAGTTGTTCTATCCCTGTTCGACCAGTTTAAAAATCCGTTTCTCTAGGACAATGCTTCTCAGCATTCAATCTTGTAACGAAGTGTAACTCTTTTGTCAATTTTTTTAAATAATAATTAAAATAATCCCTCATTTTGAATTTGCCCAGTTGTACTAAACAACAAACTGAATGGAGGGCATTTAAGCCACCTTCCATCATGAGGGGGTCATTGAATTTTCCTGGAAGTTGTACAGGTAATAATTTCCTAACGAAAGCTGACTATATAATTGGGCTGCCTTTGCCTCAGTAGGAAAAAAAAAAAACAATTAAATCACATTTTCACTTTTTTTTTTTTTTTTTTTTGCTGTGGGTATTTCAGCTTCCACACGTTTAAAATTAAACATATTTATTACCTCATAGCTCAACTTATTAATAGTACAAAACGCAAAATCTCCAAAACCAGAAAATTGGTAGCCAGTCCAGAGTTCTCTTTCCAATTTTGGTCAGCAAAATTGATACCCGTACCAAGGAGGGAAGTTCATGTGAGCCTTCCTACTAGTGAGGACAGACCTGCTCCCTCTCAAATCTTGCCTTAGTCACAAAAGATTGGATTGAAATAAAAATTACATTGCACTTTGATCAGAGTTGCAACGGTAAAATGTCAGCCAGAATGTATCCAAAAGCAGGCTTTCCTCACAGATACGAGAGAAAATTGGATTAGAAATCAGTAGCCTTTTGCATATTAGAGGCAGTAAGTGTAAATTGTATAAAAATCATCAACATAACAAATAGATCATAATCACACAGCATATGAATATTTAAATCTATCTTAAATAGTGGATTAAAATGAGTCATTGGGTATCAAAAAAAAAAAAGATGGTGGGTCTGAAATATAAAACAAAAAAAAAAAACATGAAGAGCCATTTATTCAATCTGACCTAGACATAAAGGGGACACCATAATAGCCATTGAATAATGACTGCGATCATGCTTTTGTGATAAGTCACTGAGATCTGAAATGAAAAACTGAATTATTACTAAATAAAACGATGCGGTTTCTTTGTTGAATTTATTCACACATTTCAGAAAATTTATTTTGCGGTTATATTTGAAGGTCAAAGAATAAAACTGAAACATCTTGCCTATTGCAAAGATCTCTGTAGGAGCTGGGGAGGTAGCTGTCTTCTAGGTTTTGAAGTTTAGCTCTCTTCTTCAGGTTTATGAGACAGTAACTATTCCCAGGAAGTACAGAGAGCCAGAGAGCACGCTTGGAACAGGAAAGGCAGAGAGTGTCCCGAGCACTGCCACGCCCCCACCGTCAGCCTACAGCAAAGACTTCCTAATCCACCCCAGCACTCCCCCTGGGGATTTGCCCTGTGGACTCTGCCATCTTTTCCTTGGACTACCTAGGGTGCCCCCCGCCAGCCAGCTTTCTCTGCCTCCTGACACTATCCTTACAGCTTCATTTCTCTCTCTCCATTCCAGTTCTATAGTTTTATGTTCACTAACTCTGAAAATAAATTATCTTTTCTTTTTTTTAGACGGAGTTTCACTCTTGTTGCCCAGGCTGGAGTGCAAAGGCGCGATCTCGGCTCACCGCAACCTCTGCCTCCCAGGTTCAAGCGATTCTCCTGCCTCAGCCTCCCTAGTAGCTGGGATTACAGGCATGTGCCACCACGCCCGGCTAATTTTGTATTTCTAGTAGAGACGGGGTTTCTCCATGTTGGTCAGGCTGGTCTTGAATTCCCGACCTCAGGTGATCCGCCCGCCTCAGCCTCCCAAAGTGCTGGGATTACAGGCATGAGCCACCACGCCCGGTGAAAATAAATTATTATTATTTCCTATCTAATATCTGGAACAGAGCCCTGATGTTTTGCACTTCGTTTCCCTTGTGGGAACAGCTCGAAGATGAATCAGATCCCATGAATTGTCTCATTTTGCTTGACCACCCACGATGCACTGTTCTCATATATCAGGTAATGTTGCACAATATGCAATACACAGTACATATAATCCTACTTCATCAACCACCAGCTGGCTTTATTGGTTGCTTATTAATTCTTGTTTTCCGCATTTTAGGGTCATTGACATTTTTCTGATTATATCAACTGCAATGCACATTATTATAAATTCAATTACTAAGACACATTACATGGAAAGTTTTTTTTTTTTAAAACAAAGCACTGGAAACACGTCATGGTCTGCATTATCACTGTCATTATCTGCGCTTAAAATTGGAATGTCATGAATGAATATGCAGTTCTGTGTGCCTCTGAACAACTGGCATTGCACATAAGAATGGTTCTAGATCTCAAGGAACCCTTTTTCTAAGAATTTCCTTTTTCTCATTGTCTAAGAAATTTATTAGAGGCCGGGCGCAGTGGCTCAAGCCTGTGATCCCAGCACTTTGGGAGGCCGAGACGGGCGGATCACGAGGTCAGGAGATCGAGACCATCCTGGCTAACACGGTGAAACCCCGTCTCTACTAAAAAAATACAAAAAGCTAGCCGGGCGAGGTGGCGGGCGCCTGTAGTCCCAGCTACTCGGGAGGCTGAGGCAGGAGAATGGCGTAAACCCGGGAGGCGGAGCTTGCAGTGAGCTGAGATCCGGCCACTGCACTCCAGCCCGGGCGACAGAGCGAGACTCCATCTCAAAAAAAAAAAAGAAAAAAAAAAGAAAAAAAAAAATTATTAGAGACTTGAAAATGTCTTATTTCATCCGCTTTCTTTTTTTCCATATTATCACAGTACAAATATAACTATAAATGCCTATTCACGTACAGTTCTCTTCTCCTAAATAAGAGATTAATAAAGAAGAAAGGATTGAAAATATGATGTTCAGATGTATGCTTGTCAATGACATCAAATAGATCTGGCTAAAGTCATTTTCCTTTCCACCTATTTATTCACTTAATTAGAAAGAAAATCTTTTCCAAATAAATAATTTTGAAAGTTACTTGATATGTCTTCACCATTGTCCATGCAATGTAAGGAATGTCTTCATTACGGGTTGGCCTCTTCTACAGATGGTTAATTGAAATCATTTCTTTAAATCTAAAACCAGAAGAAAGCTCTGTATAAACTGGCATTTTCAATGGAGTCCCTATGATAGAAATACTTTCTAGTTACACTGCAATTATTAAATATCTACTTAAGTCTTGTTCATAGAGTGACAATCCAAGAACAAAGGGGGAAAATTAAGAAGTTTTAAGGAATGTAACATTTTCAAATTCACCTAAGGTTCTAAGTTCTGTTCTCAGCACTCAATGAAATGTCTACTTGATTATATTGCTGAAGGTACATGGAATCACAGCTTGGACTACCATTCAAAGTTTCCTTTTTTTTAACTGTCTTGACTCAGAGGTATGTACTATCTCATTAATGTGACATTTACATTAACAAATCTCTTTTTGAATACTCGCCTTTTGAATAACACATACAAAAAAGTCAGCAGTTGTTAGTTTGCTCTTTTTTTTTATTCCCACAGCACATTCTGTATCCTAGATTACAGCATTTAGCCTTCTGTAGTACAGTCACATAAGTATGTGTGTCACTGAAATAGGAGCTCCTTCATGTCAGGGAATCTTTCTGTTTACAGCATTAACCAAGACCCTCACACACTGTAGGTGTCTGATAAATATTTATTGAGTAAGTAAACGTACACCAAAAATGAAAATACATTTTCCTTACCAGAATTCTGCAATTTCTCCCTGACCAGTTGTTTTATATAAGCCCTCTCTGTAGTAGTTCTCTGAATGGCCTTGGGCCAAGTCAGTTCTCTGCCTATTTCTCTCTCATAGTTCTCCAGAATAACTGCAGCAGGTGCTGGGAACACAGCACCCTGAGATCGCGGGAGCTGGCTGGAACAGCCTGGGCTCTGCCCTGATACCCGCTAGAATAGGATGTTCTGTAACACTTTAGCTCAGTGAGTCCTGTGACCTCCAGGTATGTAACCCGGAACAGGGTGCCCTTCAGAGTCCCTTGTCTGTGATGCAAGTGGGACACAAAAAGTTGAGGCTTCAAGACTTCTGGGTAGATTTCTGAGCTTTTGGGGACCTGTTCACAGTGGAATCTAGGCTTCTACTGTCCCTTGCTACCTACCTGTAAGTAATAAAACCCGCTTCATGTAATGTGTTGTGTATAAGCACTTTTGCTCGCAATGGACTCAAACAAGTTGGTAAGTAGTAAACTGTGAACTTGCTTCACATCCTGCATTCAACATCTGTAAATATCACTGAAACATCAACATTATGTTTCAGATTTATGAGCATACAGTATTCGAACTGTAAAGAATTTAATCCATACATCTAGTGAAAAAAATAAGAACCTAATTAAAGAAGTGCTTACTTTGGGCAAAAAACAAGACTTCTGTCAAAATGTCTTTTAAAATTTTTGTTTTAAGTCCACACTTAAACAAAGCTTTGAATCTCTATTAAGAAGGGACATCATTATGCATTGATTAACACAATTATGGACATTTTCTGTTTTATCAAATATATTTTATTAAACTATCAACTTCAATTTTTTTCCATAGCTAAGTTATAGATAACGCCATTCTGAAACATATTTAAAAGCCGTCTTTTCTAACTTCAAAATAGTCATTACTATTCACCCTTGGTCGTCTTCCTTGAAACTACTCTGTGGATCAGTACTCAACAGTCAGGTAACAGCTGCAAGTTCCAAACCACCCGTAAACATCAGTTCATCTTACACCTATAACGAATCACTTAACATCCCAAAGGCCCACAGAGATAAGTGAAGCCTCAATCACATAAGTGTTGTAAGAGGAGGGAATTTAGATTTTTCATTATTTCACTATTTTATGTTTTATTTATAATAAGTTAATATTCCTTAATTTTTTGCAAAGTTTAGGTTTCTTATTTTTAAAAAATATTACTGGCCAGATGCAGTGGCTCACACCTGTAATCCCAGCACTTTGGAAGGCTGAGACAGGCGGATCACTTGAGGTCAGGAGTTCGAGACCAGCCTGGGTAACGTGGCAAAACCCCGTCTCTACAAAAAATACAAAAATTAGCCAGGTGTAGTGGCATGCACCTGTAGTCCCAGTTACTGGGGAGGCTGAAGCATGAGAATCGCTTGAACCCAGGAGAGGGAGGTTTCAGTGAACCAAGATCACGTCACTGCACTCCAGCCTGAGCGACAGAGTGAGACTCTGTCTCAAAGAAAAAATAAAAATAAAATATATTACCAGTAAATAATCGTCTTCCATAAGAAAGAGTTTTGCACTGAAGGGGGAATAAATTCCGTATTAAAATGAAGTCTTCTAGTCTCAGAGAAAGTGCTCAGCATGTGCGAAGTGCAAGTAGTAAATGCCTACTATTTCATCTGCTCTGAACAGCACTCACTTCTTCTTGGCCATATAATTTTCCCCATCTTTAACCATGAGTTTGGATTGGGAGTTGTGGATTGAGAGTTGTCTTCTTTCTTAAACTTTCTCGCCCCTGGCCCCAGTGACTAATCTAGGGACGGGCTATTGGCCAGTCTGGTCTTATAATAGAACCCATTCCCAGGTAAGAATTGGTTGGTTCAGGAATATGTACTCAATTCAGTCCCAGCCAATCAACCCTTCTCTGTGACTTCTGAATTTGGTAAGAAAAATTAGGAGTTCCATTCTATCTGGTGATAACATTGGGAAATGTGAGGCATTTCTGTTTCTATTCACCACAGAAGAGGCTAAATCTGAGAAAAGCCAACATACAGAAAGAAGCCAAATGAGAGCCAGAGATTGAATCCTCAGGGTGCTCATGACCCTGTTGTCACTGGAGACTGAGGCTCTGCCACGTGTTTTTAATTCTGCTAGCCAAAACTTCCCCCCAAAATATTTGCCTAAGTCCATTCAAGTTTGATTTCCAGCCAATCCACTGACTAATTTACTCACTGATGACAGTAATAATGCATATAGGTATCCAATCACACTTTTTCCTCTGGTTTCTTAGACATCTTCTAATCTCAAAAAAACTTACATTTTCATCCATCACTAAAATACAACTAAAAAACTACTCCCTCTTTCTTAAGATTTTCTAAATCTAACTAAAAAACAAGAAAAGGCTAACTTAACTTTCTTCATTATAGAGCTCTAGGCACAATTTCTCCAGATTCTTTTCTCTGTGACAGTCCCACAGTTATACACACTTGAGTAATTTATGTTATAGCAAATATTTATAAATCTTTTCTAATCCTTTATTTTCTACTGGAAGAGTGAAATTATAAGCAATGATGTCACAATCTTCTAGAAACTGTAATTCTGACAGCAATGGCTCTGACAGTAGTCCAATATTTGTGCAATATTAATTTATTGTACTTTTCCTATAAAATGTCATCCTCTCACAAGCAAACATTTTTTCATGAGCCAAGATATGGAAAAGACACACTGTATTTTGTTACTAAGAAACAGAAAGATTACTGATCATAGGCAAAATCAAAGCTTTTCTCTACTTAGGTATATTTCCCCCACATAGAATTCATTTAAAGTCCTGTAGTCATGTGTTTCAAGCTTCCAGGGATTCAAAATACATTCTTTCAGCATCTGTGGAACTTGGAGAATCTTACTTGATATTTAGCTGCCGTGTTGCCTATTAACATAGTACTAGAGTAAACAGTGAGAAGACACTAGTCAATTTGGCTTCCTTCCTGAGCAAGCTTCTCTGAGAGGCAACATGTCTGGATCTTTGATTTCTCTTCATGCTCAAGAATTTAAAGAAGATGAGGCAAGATCCTGTTTCCAGAGGAATCTAAAGCTATTTGTACTTAAGTTACCCATCCTTGGTGCATTTCCAAATAAGAAAACCAAGCAATTCAAAGTGTCTTACAGCTGCAAAAAACCATGCAATTAAAGTATGAAAATAAAAGTCTAAACTGCAGGTTATTGAAGTCTTCAAGATAATGGCACCTGAGCCCATAAGCAGTGATTGTTCAAATATAGGTGGTGCATTCTTGGTAATTACACACCTTAGAACACATTTTCTTTTTCTTTCCATTGGTGCTTTTTAAAGAATATGCCAGTAAACCACTGCTGCCTAAAAAGTTTTCAGCTCAAAAACCCATGTATCCCATTACAGCTTCAAATTTCCCATCTCAGTGTGCCTGTGTACATCAGACCAACGTATACCCGACAGTTCAGCTGAATTCCAAATAGAATTGAAAATAGATTTTACTCGCCAACTGTCATATGTGTGTGTGTGTGTGTAGGTATCTCAGCTTGGAAAAAAAAGTCTATTAAATATTTATGAAAATCATATTTTGGTCTCCAAACAGCACAGATAAAATTAAAAAGCCATCACAACAAAGTGTTATCACAGGTAAGTTCATACTACTGTTTGGGCTTCCAGACTCTTCTCAAATGTGCACTGAACGGGTGGAGAATGTTAGAGGCCTTTCAGACTAGCATTGAAGGCAACCTTTCCAGCAATCTGTCATGATTTGGGGATGCTCAATGACCTTTTAAGGCTTTGCAGAGGAACCTGCTAAATTATGTTTACCAAACTATGGCTTCTTTTTAAGAAAAAAAAATACAGTTTTTTTTTTTTTTTTAACTCAAAACATGCCTCAGGAGTTGAAAGGGTAAAATAACATCAGTTGTGGCACAGAGTATGCTGTTTTGCATTGTTGTTCTTCCATTCTAATTTGTTTTACCTTGTTTAACAATGACCTCCCTTCCTGTGAGAAGGATCAAGTGATAGAACTGCCCGTGACATTTCTGGAGAACAATTGTAGATTTCCTTCCAATTAATGCTTTCACTTGTTAAATTCCACCGCCAAACCATGTGCACAATTTCGAATCCTCTCCCCTGCTGCTTAGTGGATGAGAATGTTCCTTGCACCAGGTAAAATCTTCATTACTTCTAAATTATGCAGGTTGGGGCCAGGGTGGGCTGCCAGGCTGGAGAGGGATTGTCTCCTAATTACCAGTGGCTGCAATTTGCCCCTGTTTACATTTTCAAACAGAGTTACACTCGAGGTCCCCATCTTTGTTTCAGGAAGAAAATGTACTCAATTCTTTTTCATAGGAAAAATCAAGAAAACAATAACATAGTCTGTATTTAAACTTTAAAATGGCTCAGTTCTCTTCTCAGGTAGAATAAAAAGTGATAGAGTATTGCAGTTTGACTCGGAGAAAAATGTCTACATCAAATAACTCATTGTTTTACTTTTGTGCAATACCACTTTGAATATGATAGAAGATTTCCAGGGGCTGTTTTTACCCATGTGGCTCCAAGAATGTTTTGTGACTCTTCATCTATAAACTGTAGTCTATCTGACATACAAAAGTCCTTATCCCTGGTTGCAAAACAGGGAGACACCGTGACATACGCTTAATTTTGCTGTCATGAAAAGGGACCATAGCTGGATGGCTTGATCATACAGGACCAAGGATAGATATAGTTCTCCTGGATAAACAGATGCAATCTATGCACATTTTTGCAAAATGTTTCCAAAGATCATAGCAGTCATTAATGAGAGTATATTTTTTCTTAGAAAGTCACCTTTGAACATCCTTTCCTTGAAAATATTCCATTATACATTAAAGAAAAAAGTGTTTTATTGCCTTTGTTGAAGGCTTAGGAAGCGAAGATTTATGTTGAGCTGAAAAATTTTATATTTTAATCTGTGTTCTTAAAGAAGGGAAAAGCTAACTGCAAGTCCAAAAATAAAGTATTTAATTCTACTCACTTCTAGTGTCCTGGGTAATAAATGCATCTGAGGGCTCAGGTTTCAGGCCAAGCCCAGAGAAAAGGTGTGTTGTTGCAGGGTGTGGGGGTAGGGTAATATTCACTTATTTCTGTACATAGTTGATTAGAAAAACAAACTTCGATTATTTACTTCAAGTTAAGCTAATACCCAGGGTGATTTTAATTAGGATAGATATATTTTGCAACTACAAAATAAATCAACTCCACTTAACATACCAAACAGGTGGTGAAGATTACATTTTCTCATCTCTTCCTTCTATGCTCTTGGGAGCTGTGGGTGTTTGAGTGACAGAATGTCACCCAGCAGACTCTTTCTTCCTCACCCAATGTAAATCTTTTTTGTTAACCCTGTAGTGGAAAACAGAGGGAAACAGCTTGTGTGGTCTGGACGGCCTTTCAACTCCTAGCACTCCCACAAGGCCAAGTGATTGACTCTTTGGTCTTTGAAATTCTCCATGTATAGTAGAGTAAGCAATGCAGCTCAGTTCCCAGAATCTCACTGCGGTCACATGTGGAAGTTACAGAAATGAAAGTGGCATTCTAGTTAAGAAACCACAAAAGTAAGCAGGGAGCCTTGAAAGCTAGCACTCCCTTTCCCCATAACCAGTAATTACCAAAAATTTGAAATTTACGACAAACGAACAATCATTTCTTTAAAAGACCCAGCAGCACTTGAGAAGGAAAGATAATCTGATCTCAAACTGGGGAAAGATCATAGAAAACCAGAAGCAGTTTGGTGAGCATATTTGGATCCAGGCCAGCAGAGGTGACCTGAAAGGGACAAGTGGGAAAAAGAGGAGTTCCTGCTTCTTCCCTCAACCAGATAACTAATGGCACAGAGGAACAGAGGAAAACAGCGTAGACAAGAAGGTGCAGAGAACATCCCTGACGCCAGGAG
Source organism: Rhinopithecus roxellana (assembly GCF_007565055.1). Lineage (NCBI taxonomy): Eukaryota > Metazoa > Chordata > Mammalia > Primates > Cercopithecidae > Rhinopithecus > Rhinopithecus roxellana. The sequence goes on from NC_044566.1 coordinate 9,699,829, forward strand.
CAGGAGCTGCTCCTTAAGCATCTCGATAGAAAATACCAAGGCAGTGATCTCAGTCAGAAAATGGCACCAGGGAACACCTGGAATGCTGAGTTCATGGGCATGCCTGTCATTCTTGTGCCATTCCAGTGCATGGCCACACAAAGGCTGCCAAACCTTCATGCTCTAACCATTGGGTACTTCTCTAGCCTCATCTCTTTCCCCTCAGTGACTTCACTTTCCCTTGCAATTTCTAGAAAGGCCAAGCTCGTATCCATTTCATACCATAAGGACCTGCCATTTCTTCCACTGGAGTTCTCATTCTTAAGCTATGCATGTGAGTTAGCCCCTCAATTAATGTTTGTGCTCATACATCAACTCTTCAGACAGATTTCCCCCAATTACTCTGTTTAAAAGCATCTGGGACTCCACCATTCTGACCTCCCTGCCTGTCATGGGTTGCATAGTGGCCCCTCAAAAGATGCGTCCATATTTGGCATTCTAAATTAAGTATATTTGCAAAGATCCTTGTTCCAAATAAGGCAGACTCTTTCTTCCTCACCTGGAGTTCTTTTTGTTAACTCTGCAGTGGAAAACAGAAACAGCTCGTGTGGCCTTATTTGGAAATAGGGTAATCACAAAAATTAAGGATGTTGAAATGAGATCATCCTGAATCAACTAAGTGGGCTTTAAATTCAATGACAAATGTCCTTATAAGAGACAGGAGAAGAAATCTGTGCAAAGACCAGGCAAAGATTAGAGTTATGTAGTCACAAGCCAAGGCCTGCCTGGAGCCACTAGATAGGGGAGGCTGCAAAAAAGGAATCTCCCCTCCAGACTTCAGCTGGACCATGGCTCTCCTGACATCTTTATTTTTATATTTTTTCTAAATTTTAATTGATATATTGTAATTATACATATTTATACAGTATGTTTTAATACATATGTATGTTGCATAATGATCTAATCAGGGTCATGTTTCCATAACCTCATGCATTTATCATTTCTTTCAGGTGAGATTGTTTAAAAGCTTCCCTTCTAGTTAATTCGTAATAGATAATATTTGACTGCTAACTCTAGTTACCCACTGTGATTATGGTTGTAATAGAACACCAAAATTACTCTTCATAGGTAATTGTAATTTTATACCCATTAACCATCCCCTTCCCATTATCTCCTCCTCCCTCCCAGTCAGTCTCTAGTAACCACGGCACTACTCTCCACTTCTGTGATGTCAACTTTTTAAAAATTATTCCACAAATGAGATGTGTTATTTATCGTTATGTATCTGACTTATTTCACTTAGCACATGTCCACCAGGTTCCCAGGTACATTCATGTTGTACAAACAATGGAATTTCGTTCTTTCTTATGGCTGAATAATATTCCATTGTGTGTCTATACCACAATGTCTGTACCCATTCATCTATCGTTAGACACTGAGGTTGATTCCATATCTTGGCTATTGTGAACAGCGCTGCAAGAAACACAGGAATGCCAATATCTCTTTGAGATTCTGATTTCATTTCTTTTGGACATAACACCCAGCAGTGGGATTGCTGGATCATATGGTAGTTCTATTTTGAATTTTTGACAAACCTCCATCTGGTTTCCAGAATGGCTGTAGTCATTACTAGGAGTGTGTGAGTCTTCTTTTCTCCACACCCTTGCCAACACTTGTTTTCCTTCTGATAACCGTCATTCTGAGTGAGTTATTTCACTGTGGCTTGGATTTGCATTTCCCTAATGAGTGATAATTGAACATTTTTTCATGCAGCTTTTGGCCATTCATATTTCTTAAATGTTTATTAAGCTCTTTTGCCTACTTTTTAATTGGTTTATTTGTATTTTTGCTGTTAAGTTCCTTTTATATTTTGGATATTATCCCCTTGTCAGATATAAAGTTTATAAACATTTTCTCTCATTCTGTAGGTTGTCTCTTGACTCTGTTAATAGTTTTCTCTGCTGTGCTAAAGCTTTTTAGTTTGATATAATCTTATTTGCCTGTTTTTGCTTTCACTGCCTATGCCTTTGAGATGTTATTTTGAAAAAATTCTTGCCCAGTCCAATGTCAAGAAGTGTTTCCCTTACATTTCCTTCTACTAGTTTCATGTTTTACATTTAAGTCTTAAATCTATTTTAATTTTTGTAAACAGCGAGTCAGGGATCTAGTCTCATTCTTCTGCATGTGGATATTCAATTTTCCAGCACATTTATTCAGGAGACTGTCTTTTCCCCAATGTGTGTTCTTAAAACCTTTGTGGAAAATCAGTGGGTTGTGGGTGCATGAATTTTTGTTGACATCTTGATTTGAGACTCTAGGCCCCCAGAACTATGAGAAAGTAAATTTGTTGTTTTAAGCCACCAAGTTTGTGGCAATTTATTATAGCAGTCCTAGAAACCTAATGTACTTCCCTTCCTTTTCTTTCTAGCATTTACCACTATAGATCACATATTGTTTATTTGCTCATTTGTCTCCTCCTCTAGAATGTGAAAGCAGAGAGTTTATCTGTTTTGTTCACTGACGTTTCCCAGTGCCTAGAAGAACGTCTAGCACACAGTAGTCACTTAAGAATATGTTGAACTATGAATGAATGTGAGCTGTTCAGGCAACCTTATGGATGTTTTATTTAGGAGTAATCTTGTGAGTGGACTCTAGATTTTTTCACTTCACTGCATGCTCAGGTTGGTCTGAGAATCTGCTGCTGCTAACACATTTATTTAGGTCTCCCTATTGCCATGTTATTACAGAAAATAATATGGGTCCTTCAGGAATAATCTCACTTTGAAATATTGCCTTTCAAGAAACACCACTATGATTCAATATTCAAAACTTTTGAATTTGGCATGAAAAATTATAAGGGGAAAAAGTGGCCTCTAGGAAGAAGACACTCACTGCATTTGTAAAAGAAATGCACTGCTTAAAATTTTCTAATTTAATGTTATAATGTTGATTTGGCTATGGGCTTGATTCTTGGGCAGAACCAGCACACAGAAACTGAAGGACACTCTCACAATGGCTAATGCTGCAAGAGAGACACTGTCAAGGTTAACAAGTTTCATTCACTAGAACTGCAAAGACAGGAAGAGCGATGGTAAGGTTGACTCTGTCAGATGATAAGCAGACAGACAGTGCAGTGTGTACAGAAGCATTCACTCATGTCACCGCGGGCTGCTGGTTGAGAGAGAACACAAAGACCTGCTTAGATATGGGAGTTGAAGGAGATGAGCAGGCAAGCAGGCTGGATTTTCCTTGGGCTATAGGTCCAACTCAGGCCCCACCCAACATTACAGCATGAAAGAAACAATAAGGGAGAAAGCAGCTCGAACCATTTTAACTATACAGAAAACTGGACAAGAGAACAGGAAGAAATAAATAAAAGCATAATAGCCCAAGGTGGAACGCATATTAAGTGTACAAGAAATAGATCCCTTTACTTTCAGAAGACAAGAACGACCCACTAGGGGACACGGGATGGGATGTAGATAAGAAGCAAGACAATGCTTATGTTGACAGGCATTTGACAGCATGTTCTTGAGTAATTCTCATACTGACCTGTTTATTCCTATATTAGAAGTCAGGATATTGAGGTTCAGAGAAGTTAAGTGGTTTTCTCAAAACCACAAGGAAAGACCTCTGTGACTCAAGGCCACGAATTTCCAATGCATCAAACTGTCTACCTGCACAAAATTACAAATGTGGTTTGTTCTTTGTAGTATGACTTGGCTCAGTATCCTAAAATAATTCTGATCTTATGACTAAGATACAAAAAAAATTGCAAGTATCTCTCCTTCATGCATATAATGACAAATACATAGAATTGAATGATTATTCACAGATGTAGATGCCTTGGAAAGAACCAGAAAGGGAGCTATGATGTATTAGAGAAAACATCTGACCTAGAGCCAGAAAACCAATTATGTGACTTCGAATAAGACACTTAGGTATACAAAGATGCTGTTTCTTCATCAAACATATTTAATAGGCCAGGCATAGTGGCTCACTCCTATAATCACAGCACTTTGGGAGGGTGACGTGGGTGGATCATGAAGTCAGGAGATTGAGACCATCCTGGCTAACACAGCGAAACCCCATCTCTACTAAACGTTTAAAAAAAAAAAAATTAGCCAGGCGTGGTGGCACACACCTGTAGTCCCAGCTACTTGGGAGGCTGAGGCAGGAGAATCACTTGAAGCTGGAAGGCAGAGGTTACAGTGAACCAAGATTATGCCACTGCACTCTAGCCTGGGTGACAGAGCGAGACTCTGAATCCAAAAAAAAAAAAAAAAAAAATGTAATTACATACATTAGTAAAGCAACTAGCACCTATGGGTGTTCAGAATTGCCTATAGGTATTATTAGTGGTATTATCATTGTCTAAGAAAAGAGATGGTCCCCCCTGCAATTTTGTAGTAAATGTGTGTACTTCAGGCTCATCAGTCTGGATAATAGTGACTCTTGGAGAAAAAAGGGAAGCACTCAGGAATGGGACAGCCAGTTGGGTTGCCAGGCAGATGACTAAGGAGACTAGAAGCCAAGAACTGGTGAAGATTTGAAGGTACAAATTTGTTATTTGTTCCTTAGGTCAACATAGCTAGGACGTGTTGTTTGAGAAAACTGGAAGAACACATGGGATTTGATTTGATAGCTGCTACATTCATATACAACCTTCACCTCTTAAAAAAACTTTGTGATGAACTGAGAAGTCCTTTTTAGATTACAAAAATTTTAAAACATGGGCCTACATGCTCACTGAAAAGGCAGTATCTCTGAGTTTTTTAGGACTTGAAATATTTATAGTAAAACTCTTTAAATTTAATGATGTGAACAGAAATTAAACCATTAATCTGGCCTATAGGACATGAATTAAAAGCTTTATTGCTTATCTTTATGTAAACTTCTTGCTCATTTATAATTTCATTTATTGACACATCTTTTATAATACTCAAGTATCAAGGTCATTTTAATTGACTAAATTCTCTAAGACCTCTGCAGATTTTTTTAGTTCAGCCCCACTATTTTCTCAGATAGTTAAAATTTATTCAGTGGTTTCAAATGTTCTGTAAAAGTTGAATGTGTCCAGGTTGTTTTCTTATTTTAATCAAAGTAATATGCATACATGGTTAAAGAAAAACCAGTAGAAGAGCCTGTAATGAACAGCAACACGTTCCTTTTCTTTAACTTCTATATTAAGTTCAGGAGTACATGTGTAGGTTTGTTATACAGGCAAATTTGAGCACTGCTTTCTTAACCCACTGCGTTTTACCCTTTCTTGCTCTGCTTCACTTCTGAGACTCAAAATGACTCTTAATGGTTTTCATATTTTTTGTTGGCATTTTCATAAATGTAAATAGTAGACCACTGTTTCTACTTAGGCATTACCTACTGACACCAGAGCATAGAAGCTGTGAATTTAGCTCACTGATCACCTTTCACAATCATTTTTTTCTCTCTCCAGCTGTTTAAAGCTATGTTACAATATTATATCTCTGGTAACTCCATTTATAAAATCAAATAATATGCTTACACTCTATTTGCTGTTCCACCAACGGTGAACGCTATTGCTTGAGAGTTTAGCCTATAAGTAGGATATTATTGACAGTTTTTACCTCCGTCTTCCCAACTCCCCACTCCCATCTTCAGTTAACCATCAACTTTTACATTATTACGATTAATAATATTTATATGTTTTGAAATCATAGTATGTGAGCTCTGTCTGTAGATTAAACACTAAACTTAAAAATCGGTAATCTATATTTACACTTTCTAGTAAATATTGGTTCCTGTGGAGCCATGCTAGACAGACATCAACATATACCCTTCCCAAGTCAAAGGTCATGACACATCAATAATTCAAAAGTGAGTGTTCCAGCTTAGAAGTCAGGGATTCATCAAGTATTAAATGCATCCCAGATTTTACTTTTCACCCTATTTGGACGATGGCATTCTCATGGTATTTTATGCTTCATTCGTTCTTCCAGTATTGCTTTGTAACACTAATTTAAAGATGTGGGTTAAACTGGACCTCCATGAAAGATTTTTTGTTATTTTTCCCCTCACCATTTTTTCTCTTCTTTCTTTCTGGAACTCCTATGTATTGGACATTGGCCTTTTCATGTTGTTCCTTCATACTTTTGGTCTTTCCCTGATATTATGCATTGCTTTGTATTTTCTGGAGTTTCTACTCACTACAATCACTCATCTTTCATTTATTAACATTTGTTTTTATTTCGGCGAGCACGTTTTTAATTTTCAAGACATGTTCTTTGTCCTTGATTGTTCATATTTCATAGCAGCCTGCATTTATTCTTTATATTTGACATTTCTTTGGTTTCTCTGAGGTTAATAATTAAAGGCTTTATAAAATAATGATAGCAATAATATTTTTCAAAATGTCGACTCATCTCCAAATTTTCTTGGCTTCCTCCTGAATTTTTTGTGCTTTTTGTGTTCCTTTCTTTCACATGCTGACAGTCCTCAGCACGTTGGGAACCATCCATTTCCATTTCCTGTATTACAAATCTTTGTGTGTTTTCTTGCTGGGCTTCTCCTTGAATGAAAGGCAGTCTGGGGGCGCTGTTTGTGTGGGTGCACACAGGCCTCTCTGGAGCCTTCCAGAGCTGGTTCAATGAAGCTTCCATTCTGAACTCTCCACCTTCCACCAGCAATCCTCATTCTCAGGAAACTTGTCCAACTAAAAGAGAGGGTTTGCATAAACACGCTCTGGGTTTTGTCCAAAGATCAACTCTGAATTGCCTACCTCTTTGTTCTGTGGTAAGGAAATTGGTGAGGTTTCTACTCAGGGAAACATTCATTTGATGCCGTTTGAATTAACTCATTTTCCACCCATCTCACTCTCATCTTTGATAACTGTTGGATGCCATGTCTTTTTTTTTTTTTTATCAAGTGTTTTACAAGAAAATGATCTTTGACTTCCTCTACTATCCCACTCTGGGCCATAGCTTCTTTAACTCTCTTTTTCCATCAATATGTTTTCAGAATTCAGAAAAATTTGAAATTCAGCATCTAGTAACTACTGCCCTGCCTCCCATGATCTCTGCTACTGTAAATCTATCCTCATCACTAATTCTGTATTATGTTTGCAGTGTTTTGGAGGAGAAGGGGGAAAAATGAATGGGGGAAGAGAAGGGAAGACAAAACCAACATTTATTCCACCACCTTCAATGGGCAACCAGTGTAGTCTTGTAAATAAAAGACATTCATGTTTGGACAAAAATTAACATAATATCATGTTAGTGTTTTCAACATAGTCCACCTGCAGCTTGTATGATTTTAAAACCACCATGGACTTAAATGAAACCTAAACTCTAGAATTGCACTGTCCACACATACAGCTATTTAAATTTAAATGAAATCAAGTGAAATTAAATTCAAAATCCATTTCCTCAGTCATGGTAGTCAGGTTTCAAATGCCCAATGCTGCACATGGCTAGTGCCTAGTGGACTGGAGAGTGAAGCTGGAGGGCGTTCTTAACGTGGCATAAAGTGCTGGTGGACAGTGCTTCTACAGAGCAAACTCAGAGCTCATAGGTAAAGAATGAATTCATTGAAAATCAGGTGCAACTGATGAGGAATGGGGAAGGGGCCTTCTCTTTCCTCTTTATTTCTGTTATGTTGTGTTAAAATGTCCCTGCATGTGTTTCAGGAAGGAAATCTGTTTCCTACAGGTCCTTTACTTTCTGTCGGGAGCAGCTGCATGGGTCCACCCTACAGTAGGAGCTGACTGAGGGCATGCCAGCGGCAGTCGTGGTGAAGAGGAGAACTTTGAATGCTTGCATTGCTTCCTGAGAGGAAGGGGGCAGGCGCTTCAGTGTTTATGCCATACAGTCAGGCTTACACATTTGGAGGTTCTTAAATTACCTCTGAGAACAGTACGTGAGAACAGCCAAGGAAAGAAGACAGGAATTTGACAAGGACTTTACTCTGTGCTCATTTCCAGTTCACAGGTCATCAGTGAGCCGGTAATGGTGACAGCTCATCTCACCTCCCTGGAATCTGTCCCTGAATAGCTCACTGTAAACTTTTAAACTGAACTCTGATAAGGAAAAACTACCTCTAGCCTGCCCTAAATTGTGGAGTTTTATCACTTTGTGGTCTTTTGTGATGCATTGGATTCAGTTTCAGAAGTGAGAAGTAATGTAGAAACCAAAATTTTGCATTGATTCACCATGGCAGGGCATGAGGAGGGACAGGTTTATGCAATGCAAAGGAAATTCAGCACCCTGGGAACTTATCCCACCTGGTTTTATGCCTAAGAAGTAGGTACAGGGTGGAAAAAAAAAGAGGAACAAACTACAAGCCAAAAAACTAACCTTTGAGGCTAGTCAGTGATTCACTCTGGAATTACAAAACTGCAGAAATTGCACAGGACTTCCATGCCTCATGAACGGTGGCTCCATGTGGGAAAGAGCCAGTGAACTGTTGCATTTGTGAAAAAATGATATACGACATGCTCTCAGCACCCCTCCATAGGATCCAATAGATTATCTAAAAGTCAACATCCTCTGATGTTAGAAATCAATCTCATATTATTTTCATCTTTAGGCTTAAAAACTGTATCTGTATATACCCATGCTAAAATATTTTTCTTTTGTTAGTGTACTAGTACACATTTTTAATGGTAAAACCCACATATGGCATGTTTCTCTGCTTTTCCTTTTTTTCTCTAAACCTAATTAGGGCACACAGTTTTGATTTGTAGTTTTTTATGGAGAGAATAACTCATTTTTATACAAAAATGACCAAGAGTTCATAGATTTAACAATTTTTTGTCAAAACAGGCAAACTGAATGACATGAAAAAAATCTGTATTCAAGTCTGATTTTCAGTTTCAGTTTCTGCATGGATCACATTAATTGGGTGATGTTTTAATTTCCATTTTTTATGTGTTGGATATGAACACACACTAATTCATGTCATATAATCTATGCTGTATTGCCCCATATCTATCCATTAAACACATATTAATTGAGAGCCTGATAAAGGAAGGACACTGCAGCAAAGAGAGCAATGAATCAAACACAGATTCCTTCTCAAAAATTGGATACTCTGCAGAGATGATAAGGTCCAATAACTAGCATCAAGCATAGTCCTGAATTCCTGTTTGGGCCAAATTTTCAATTTGCCCTAGAGCCTTAGGATTGGCAAAGGACAACCCTGAGTTCTCTTCACCCACGCCACTCCTCCCTGCACAGGACACTACCAAGTGGGGACAGTTGTGGCTCCATGTGATCACTAGGGAGAAGGATTTGGAAATCACAGAAGGATGGGGGAGGGGGATAATTTCAGTACAGCCCTGTTCATTATGTCATTGGTATTTTCCCCTGCAAAGCCCCAACAACTTAACCAATGAGGGTAGCGAGATTTCAATTCCATGTATGTGGATTTCTACAGCCAAGTAGAAAGTGATGCATTCTTCATGCTGCTTTGGGAAGATAGCAGCCAATAAAGAAGAGTCTGAGATAAAGCAGTGCCATCTCTGGATGGGCAAGACTTCTGCAGCAATGATTTCCAGATGCCCCCGCAGGAGCACTGGAGAGGGAGCCACTCCCACTACTGAGAGAGCTGGGGCCAGAGAGCTGGGACTTGAGAGCAGGTAACATGTGAACTAGGACACTGATTGAAGATGGCACCTAACATGTGAGGAAAGGGTCTAGCTGAGCTGGGAATCATTCCATGTGACTTGTAGCAGCTGCTCCTAGTCAGAGACAATCACAGGACTGCAATCAGGAAGCCTAGTTTGCGTTCTGAGTCAGCACCTTCTCCCCGACTTCTCAATGACTACTCCAAATTTTAACTATTCTTAAGCCTTCACCCTAATCCACACCTCAGTCTTTATTGAAAACCTGCCTTCTACCCCATCAATAAATCTGAAATCATCAAGCAGGTACTCCTTCAAACTCTAACACCTGCCCCTTAAAAATGAGTCTATCTCCATAATCAGTCTTATCTTTTCAGTCTCATAGGAAGAGTTATCTCTTTTTGTTCAATGCCAACTTGTAAATGATATGTCTTTCTTAGTCCTCCTTTAAAATGTCTACTCCCCTAACCTGGAAGTTTATGTTTTCACTTTCCCTCTCAAGGCTTCATCCTCATCAACTATAACAGGTCTAATCTGTCATTTTGAAAGTTACCCTTATTTTATATCCCTCTCAAGTGTTCTTAAGCAGGTTTTGCTGTGGACTCTTTGAGATCTGGTGAAGCCTATTGATCCTTTCTTGGAATAATGTGTGTAAATAAGATATTTAGGTTTACCAAAGAATCCAGTTATACTGGGTAGTTATCAAAATAATATTAACAATGATATGTGCTTATTCATTAATGCTCCAGTGGGCAAATCTAGAGTCGGATCTAGTAACTATCATAATCTTAGAATCGTGAGTGTAACAATGCTATATAATACCAACAATAATCTTAAGGTAATATGTGATTTCTGAGCAAGCTGAAGTTACTACTAATACTATAAAGATTGTTATCTAAGTTTCATTATTAAAAGAAATGCAAAATTACAATTAGAGATTAGTGAAAATAAAGATTTTCCCATTCAAGTTCCTGGAATTCCATCCTCGGATATCATGGAGGGAGCATGAACTCTCTGCTCCTCTCCTCACCATCACCATTCTTTTATAATTCCCGAATTCGTTTTCTGCCTTGCTGGGATCTTGCTTCTGCCCTACCTCTCTTTTGACCTTGTCTTGGGAACGATCCCCAGTGGTGTCCCATGCGTTGTGTAACCGCACTCCAATCAGTTCACATCTGATTTGATCTTTGGAATACAGACCGTGAACATTCTCATACATGCTGGAAACCTCTCACTTCCCTTCCTTCCTCAGTTGACTGAGGGCTGAAACTTACCGTTTCCTAATTGTGTCTGCTTACCTGGTCTCTGCTCACCTTAATTGTTCAGTTTACACATGGCTCTAAGCTGTTTGCATCAAAGATAGCATGTCCTAATTACCCCATTCTTTGGGAATAAAAAGACTTAGATGAAACTAAAAAGGGAAGGGAAATTAATGTTAACAGAGGATTTATCATGATAGCATCATGCAAAGTACTTAACCACATGATGTTTTATTCACATCTTCCAGTGATTCATGAAGGTTATTCCCACTTTGGAGAATATACTTGAGTAAATTGATATTCAGAATCGTAAGTAACTTTCTCAAGTCACTTCACGGGGCGAGGGGGTGGGGTGGTGGTAGAACCAGGGTTTAAATCATAGTTTACTGAAATTAGGTTTTCTATATGTAGTAATGTTCTCTCCATCTGAGGTTACACCTGCTTTGTTCAGGTGAAGCGTGACTTGGGAAGGGAACGGGGAGAAGAGCAGGGGTGCAGGAAGCATAGTTCTGACAACGCTTCTCCTAGCTCACCCGTCACTGTTCTCAATCTCAGAGCCACCTTACTCACATACCTAGAAAGTGATTGCTCCAGCCTCATGTGGACAGCTCAAAACCATGGCAACAAACAAGTCTCTGTGAGCAACTGACATAAGCCCAAAGGACATGTTTTCATGAAGGTAATTTCATCAGTCCTGACAGGCAACCTGGAAAACTTAGTCCCATTTCCACTAAAACCACTTTCTTTGCAAAAGGATATTTCTGTCAGATGATGACCTAAATTTCCCTCCTTGGCTCACCGTGGAAGGTACAGGCTTGCCATGTCTATCCTCGCTCAGGACAAATAACAAGATGGCCAAACTGAGGGTACAGTTCTGACACCATCTGGGTGGCCTGGCAGTCCTCCTGCAGGTCAGCCTGCTGGAAAGTGAGCTCTGCAAGCTCCACTCACCGCAATGGCCTTCGTGACCGATCTTCTGCTTGCTGGCTGTTGATGACGTTGGGGAGCCTCATCTTTTGCAGAGAATAGAAGTTGGGGGAAGTAAAAGGAGCTCAGGCTGTGGAGTTCATGCAGGACAGGCGAGCCCCAGAACTGAGGTTTAGCCCAGGAGGGTTCTTCGCTTTGCCCCGAAAAGAACTCAAGCACCAGCAGTGGTGTTCAACAGCAACTTTTATTAAACAGTAACTTTTAGTGAAGCAGCAGTGTACAGCAGCAGCAGAGGTACTTACGCTCTTTGCAGCAGGGCTACCCCATAGGCAGTGAGCCCAGAGTGGCAGCTCAGAGGCAATGCTGAACTCTTATTTCCACCAACTTTTATTTATATGCAAATTAAGAAGCAGTTTATACAGAAATTTCCAGGATCACAGTGTTATCTCCCAGTTGGTTGGGTCATTGCCATGGAAAGAGGTGGTAGCTTCTGGGTGTTACCATGGCAATGATAAACTGAGATGGCATGCTGGTGGGTGTGTCTTAATAGAAAGCTGCTTCCACTAGGGGCCTGTTTTAGCTAGTCCTCCATTTGGTCCAGTGTCAGAACCTGGCCTCCTGAATCCAGTCCCGCTTCTTACATAAGAATCAGTCACATCCGGTTGGAAGCTGCCCTCTACTGTGTGGAGCTGGACTGTGCTCCATACTCTCTCTGCACTTTAGATCCCCAACTACATAGAACAGCTAATAAAGCCTGTTTTCATAAAGTCATTTTGGAGATAGAGTAAAGCAACAAACCTGAAGTGCCCATAGCTGTTGGCAGGCAGAAGACACTGGGTGAAGTTCAGATTATTTTCCCTCTAGTACCTTGACATTTTTATCATATAATTAAGAGTCAGTGAAAATTGACATAGACAGATAAATAGATGATAGATACACATACATATGTATATATAGCTGTCAGTATTTAAATCTCACATAAAACTCTAATTTCAATATGGAAAATAACTTTGATTCTTGGCCAAAAATAAAACAATATTTTTTATTAATGCATGACATTCTTTTTAATATACTGACTTCAGTCAAGCTTTTATGTCTTTTGGTATAATCTGAAAGTTTCCCACATCCCAGCACCATGCAAAGTGAGGCACTTAGTAAATGCTTTTGATGGTGATAACAGGTTTGCCATTTTAAAGGATGGATCATTTGAGTCATAGAAAGGTTAAATAGCTTGCTTGAAACGATTCCACGCTTCCTTTCAGCCTGGAAGCCAGGACTCTAAGTGCATTCCTCTTTCCCTGAGTCCTACTCTTTGATACTTCATAGATAATTGATAAACAAAGTCATTTCTTTTTTCAGCAAAAGCTGTGTCTTCTTGGCTAAATTAAAGTTTTGGTAATCCAATTTATTCTCTTAACCCAACAGAGCAAGCAATTGATTTCATTTTCATTTTCAATTATGAAAACCTTGTCACATTTCATTCTTGCTCTCTGAATTATTAGGTTTCAGTTCTTGCTTCCACATGCTTTATATGCACAAGTGTAACCTGAAAGATATTAAAGTGGATTTGCAGTGAAATGGCACATACCTAGAAAATGTGTCTTATTGCCTCTTAACTCCTCTTTTGTTTAATGTGTTTATTGGTATTATTCCTAGGACTGTGCTGGTGCTGTGTGATGGCACATTTCTGTTGACAGCCCTGAACTTTCAGATAGATTCTCTGTGAATCAGGTGAGAGGGAGTCTTTAATTAATGCCCTAAGACTGCGAATGGAAACAAAGAACAGGAAGGTTGTAAGATGGATCTGGCTGTCAAAACAAAATGAAATAAAAATCCCAACGTGCTCTGCCCCAGCAAGCATCACTCTGTCGTGCACTGGGCTCTCGCCCGCTCTCACGCAGAAATAAGGGCCTAGACCTGCACCTGGAGACCACAGAGGAAAATTTAATATGGAAGAAAGCAATGAAACAACTTTCCACAGAAATTCTCTACCCAGAGCACCCTAGTACCTCATTCCTGCCTCTATCATTAGCGCTGCTTTCAAATCCCCAATGATCTTAAAGTCCCTTGGAAGGGCTTGAAAGCTTCTCAGGTAATTATGGCCTTGTGAGAAACAATCAAGCTGGAAAAAAGGTATTTCTAAAAGAATCCCTAAAGTAAGCCCCCGCCATTGTATCTGTTCTTTAGAGCTATAAGAGAAATTCATGTTACACTTTAGGGAAACCTCTTTGGTAAAATAGCTTGAATGTCACAGCCCAAGGCTAGAATTCTTTCTTTAGGAAATAATATATTTCAGAATCAGAATATGACTTTGAACACAGCCTGGTAAATCCAGTTTTGTACAAGAGAGAAATGTTAGCACCTGAGTTCAAGGAGAGCTGAGGCTTTAGTGCTCTTTTGTACATCCCTCCTTGCCAGATTGCTTGCTGCCTTTCTTTCTGATACACTGTGTTCTATTCCTCTTCTGAAAACTCATCTAAAACTTGATCGTTTAAAGCAAATATGTATTGGACACTTACTATCTGCAAGGTATTGTCCTAGTTGCTGGAGATACAGACACAACTTTAAAAGCAAAATCCCTGTATTCATAACAGAAAATTCGCTATTTTAATTTCCCAAAACCCGATTTCTCAATTAAAGGTACACATTTACACAAAAAGAATATGCACTTGGCTCTGTCTTACTTCTCTGCTCCTTCCAGGTATGCTGTCCCATGTGCCCCTGACTGTCCATTCCCCACGGTGCAGAGACTGCAGCCTCTTTTGATTTCTCTCAGTGTCAAATACAAAGCCCTGCTCACCACAGCTACTCAAAATCCAGGCATTCAGATATTATCTAATCTCCCTAAATGACATTTTTGTGACACACAGAGTGAGTGCTGTTGGCTTGCTATTTTATATGCTTGAAACTTGAGTCGGCATTCTTCAATTGACTGGCCGAGAAAACAAAGTGGTCAAGCTGAGACAAGATCGTGAATCTTTGGTTTTCCATCCAAATTACAGAGCTAAAGAAAAAAGGAAAAGGAGATTTTCCTACCAAGCTTGCAAAAACTGCTGTAACTAAGTATGATTTTATAAGATCCCAAGCCAATTGAAATACTGTCATTTATAATAACAACACCTATATGATTAGCACTTTGCATTTTTCAATTATTCATTCATTCAACAACAAATACCTCCACCTGCCAGACTCCCAATAAATGAGGCTGCAGTGGTAAGCAAGATACATACAATGCCTGCCTGCCTTCAGGGACCTGGTCTGTTTTCCTATCTGATTGTCTAAGATCTTTTCAGGAAGTTTGGTAACCTCTGTGAACCCTAGGCAGTGTAGCTTCAACTCAAGACTCTAAAGTTAACTGCAAAACACAAGGTAACATAATAAACTCTTCAAACTTCCTTATATGCATAATAGTGTTGGAAATATTATCCACCTGATGGGATGTAGCAGTCAGGGTTCAGCATAAAGAGGTTTATTACAGGAACTGGTTCACACCATTGTGGCAGCGAAGGAAGTCCAAAGTCCTTGAGTGGCAGTCAGGAAGGTGATGAGCAGCTGAACCCCAAGGGCAAGAGCTAAAGCTTGCCATCCACCCACAGTTTCAGTTAAGAAGGAAGATATGGGGGAAGGAGCGCAGTATTGTTGGGCATCCTTGAGCTCAAGGAAGAAGGCCTACACCCTCTTTTATTAAAGTCCTTTCAACTGTTTTCAGGCCTACCTAGTATAATCTCCCTTTTGATTAGCATAAAGTCAGTTGATTAGGGACTTTAATTATAACTGCAAAATCCCTTCACAGTAGCAACTAGACTAGTCTTTGAATAGCAGAGAGAAGATATGTGTACTACAAAATAGCTGTGCTTCTCTCAGCCTTCCAGCTCCAAGGGGAAAGAGGATGTTACTCAGGGCTCACCCTAACCAGAACACATGAGAAAAGGAATTCTGGGTGACACGGAATCAATAAAACCCTAGCCAAGACGACCCATCAAAAACCCTTTATATGGGGTTATTGTGAGGATTAAGGAGACCCTGCATGTAAAGCATCTGGAGTACACGTAATAACGAATTACCACTTAGCAGATGACAAATTTGAGCTCAGGGAAAAAATATATATATAGTGCTTCTGTAACCGTTGGTGAGTAGAGTTGAAAGAAATCTGGTTTTCCTCAGTCAGAAACCTTATTTCTTGCCACGGTTTCTGTGCAACTTGTGTTCCTTTTCTAGGTTGAGTCAGAGCACAGGTGCGCACGTTAAAAGAAAAAAAAAAATGTGCAACAGCTGTAAGTATAGGCAGGTTTGCAGTGAGATGGTCAAACACATCTAATGTTCCCAGGCAAGTAAGTTAAGTCTGAGAGATCCCTGGCCTAACACGTAGCAGGGGATTATCACACAGGTGAAGGTTCAGGTCATCTTACCCTGCAGGCTGTGTGCGCCACACTAATAGTCCATCTCTGTGTGAGCTTCTAGAAATCTGACTCTCATAAATCTGTTTGGATTGTTCCCTCTCCTGATCTGCTTTATAAACAGGATTTCACACTAGAAATATTTTATTACATCCTTTCAGGTGACTATTGTTATTCTACGTAGACATTCAAAATTCATAAAATACTTGCAACGATTCAAGGGAAATTTTGCTTGGGTAGGTTAGGGTAATATTTGTGTGGTTAAAAATGAAAAATACTATTTCTCCACCCACCATTTTTATAGTAAAGTAAATAAAAATAGACATAAAAGCACTTACAACTTAAATCATCAAAACAAATTAATTCCCTTGCTCTAACTTTGGCAGTGCAACAGAAGTAGGAATTCACCTCGACTAGGCTCAGCCTCCTCCCTAGACATTATCCCAGGATGTGGATCTGCTAGAACACCGCTGACACTGGCCAGGCATCTGCTTTGAACTGATCTCATCCTGTCTTCTCCTGGCTCCATAAGCCTTGAGCAACTAAACTTTAAAATATTCACATTCTACAATGACAATCAAAATGGTGTCCCAAAGGTATAAACTATCCAGTTTTGCATTTATAAACTTTGGGTCTTTGAAATATATCTGAATCCAATCATCTGCAAATCACTGGACAAATATTTATTAGGCTCCTCTTATGTGTCAAAAAGTCTTTTTGATGCTGAAAACAGCACAGACACAGGGTTCCTGCTCTCAGGAGGCTTATACTCCAGTGACGCTCCATAGACATTAAACTAGTAAACAAATGTTGAACAATTCGAACTGGGGCGAGTGCTACTAAGGAAAGGAATAGGAAAGGAAAGGAATAGGCTGATAAGATTAGGTAAGTTAGATAACTTATAACTTAAAACACTGAGGAGACTCGTTATTCAATCAAGCACGATTGTATATCCTTCCATAAAGTAGATAATTTGTTAGTAATATCCAAAATTCTACATATTTGATGCACTTTGCTCAGAAGCTAAGTCCCTATATAACCATACTTTTTAAATGATGAAAAAGTATACATATTAACTGTGTACATGTTTTGAAGCATATGTGCATTATGAAATAGCTAAGTCTAGTTAATTAAATACAATACCTCACAGTTATTGTTTCTTTGGTGAGAACACTTAACATCCACTCTCTGCCTTTTTAAAATTAACTATACATATTTTTCCTTTAATTGTAGTAGGAACGCATAACATGAGATCTGTCCTCTTAACAAAATGTTAAGTGTACAGTACTGTATTGTTAACTATAGTCACTGTTGCTATGGAGTAGATGTCTAGGACTTATTCATGTTGAATAACTGAAACTCTGTACACTTTGACTAATACCTATTTCCCCTCCTCCAGCCTCTAGCAACCACCATTCTATACTCTGCTTCTATGAGTTTCACTATTTTACAATTCTCATATAGGAGGCATCATGAGATACTTATCCTTGTGACTGGCTTATTTAACATAATGCTCTCAAGGTTCATCCATGTTGTTGCATCTAGCAGGACATCTTTATTTTTTTAAAGGCTGAATAATAGTCCATTGTGTGTATGTACTATATTTTCTTCATTCATTCATCTGTTGATGGGCATTTAGGTTGTTTTGTTTCCTTGGCTATTGCGAACAGTGCTGTAATAAACAAGGGAGTGCAGATATCTCCTTCAGACCCTGATTTCATTTCCTTTGGAAATATAACCAATAGTGGGATTGCTGGATCATACGGTAGTTCTATTTTTAATTTTTTTTGAGAAACCTTCATACTCTTCCGTAATGGCCATACTAATTTACATTCCCACCAACAGTATTCAAAGGTTCCCTTTTCTCCACATCCTCATCAACACTTATTATCTTTTGGTTTTTGTTTGTTTTCTGAGACATGGTCTCTAGGTTGTCCAGACTGGAGTGGATGGGTACAATAATGGCTCAGTATAGCCTCAAACTCCTGGGCTCGAGCAATCCTCATTCTTCAGCCTCTTAAGTAGCAGGGACTACAGATGCATGCCACCACTCCCAGCTATTTTTTTAATTTTTTGTAGAGACAGGGTCTCACTTTTTTACTCAGGCTGGTCCTGAACTCCTGATTTTAAGTGATCCTCCTTCCTCAGCCTCCCAAAGTGCTGGGGTTATAGGCATGAGCCACCATGCCCAGCCATATCTTTTATATTTTTTCATAACAGCCATTCCAACAGGTATGAGGTAATATCTCATTGTAGTTTTGGTTTATGGCTCCCTGATGATTAGTTTGGTTTACACCTCCTGATAATTATAGACATATAAAATTGTCAATGGGTACATCAATATATGTTAAGATCAAAAGATGTTCTTTTTAGAAATGTCTATTCAGGTCCTTTGCCCATTTTTAAATTATTTGTCTTGTTATTGAAATGTTTATATACTTTGGATATTAAGTTCTTTTCAAATACGTGGTTTGCAAGTATTTTCTTCCATATGTTACCTTTTTACTATGTTAATTTCCGGTGCTGTGCAGAAAATTTTAGTTCGATGTAGTTTCAGTTATCTATTTTTTATTTTGTTGCCTAAACTTTTCATATCCTATCTAAAAAAGAATTGCCAAGACCAATGTTTTCTTAGTTTGTGCCACTATAACAAGATACCTGAGACTTGGTAATCATAAGCAACGGGCATTTATTGATCACAGTTCTGGAGGCAGGGAAGTCAAAGATTAAGGCACCAACACATTTGGTGTCTAGAGAGGGCTACTTTCTGCTTCTAAGGCAGTGCCTTGTTGCTGCATCTTCTGGAGGGGAAGAATGCGGTGTCCCCATGCGGCAGATGGGACAGAAGGCCAAAAATGGTGAACATTGTATGAAGCCTCTTATAAGGGCCATAGTCCATTCACAATGGAGGAGCCCTCATGACCTAATCACCTCCTAAAAGCCCTGCCTTTAAATACTATTATATTGGAGATAGAATTTTAACGTAAATTTTGAAGGGAAAAAAACATTCAAACCAGAGTAGCTGTCCTAAAGCTTTTTCCCTTATGTTTTCTTCTAGGAATTTTACAGTTTCTGGTCTCACATTTAGGTGTTTAATCCATTTTGAATTAATTTTCCTGTATAAGGATCCAATTGTATTATTTTACATACCAATATTTGGTTATCCCAATGCCATTTGTTGAAGACAATATCCTTTTTCCATTATATATTCTTGACACCTTTGTCTAAAGTCTGTTGACTGTATATGCGTGGGTTTATTTTTGTATTCTCTATTACATTTTTGATTACAGTCAATTATTCTCTGTTATGGTCTATATATCTGTGTTTGTGCCAGTATTATATCATTTTAGTTATTATAGTTTTGTGATATATTTTTTAATCAGGCAGTGAAATGCCTGCACCTCTGTTCTTCTTTCTCAAAATAGTTTTTGCTACTCACTGTTCTTATACTTCTATATCGATTTGAGGATTATTTTTCCATTTCTGTAAAAAAAAAAAAAATGCCACTGGTATATTGGTAAAATTTGCATTGAATCTATAATAATCACTTTTAGTAATAGAGATATTTTACAGTATTAAACCTTCCAATCCATGAGCATGGGATACCTTTCCATTTATTTGTGTCTTTAGTTTTATTCAGCAATGTTTTGTAGTTTTCAGTGTACAGGTCTTTCACTTTCTTAGTTCAAGTTATTTCTAAGCATTTTCTTCACTTTGACACTATTGTAAATGAACTGTTTTCCGAATTTTATTTTCAGTTTATTTGCTCGTGTATATAAATGCAACTGATTTTTGTTTGTTATCTTTGTAGTTTATAATTTTTCTGAATTGGTTTTTTAGTTCCAACAGTTTTTGTTTTTGGAGTTATGTGTGGAAAATTTAGGGTTCTCTACACAAATAATCATGTTATCTGCAACAGAGATAATTTTGCTTCTTCCTTTCTGATGTGAATGCCTTTTTTTCTTGCCTACTTGCTCTGTGTAGAACTTCTAGTACTACGTTAAATAGAAGTGGAAATAATGGTTTTTTTTGCCTTGTTCCTGATTTCTGATTCTAGAGAAAAAGCTTCCAAATTTTTATCTTTGAGTATCTGTTAGATGTGAGGTTTTCATATTATTAGGCTGTAGTAATTTCCTTTCACTCATAGTTGGTTGAGAGTTTCTATCAGGAAGCGAAGTTGAATTTTGTCAAATGCTTTTTCTAAATCTATTGATGTAGATTTAGTTTCTGTCAGTGGCTAGTAGATATTAATAGTCTAACAATTTTATATAAAACAAGCTTGATTGTATATTTTAAACCTTGTATATTAGCCCATTTATCAAAAATATACATAGCCTTCATTCTGTTAACATGAATATCATACTTTTTTTTTTTTTTTTGAGACGGAGTCTCGCTCTGTCACCCAGGCTGGAGTGCAGTGGCCGGATCTCAGCTCACTGCAAGCTCCACCTCCCGGGTTTACGCCATTCTCCTGACTCAGCCTCCCGAGTAGCTGGGACTACAGGCACCCGCCACCTCACCCGGCTAGTTTTTTTGTATTTTTAGTAGAGACGGGGTTTCACCGTGTTAGCCAGGATGGTCTCGATCTCCTGACCTCGTGATCTGCCCATCTTGGCCTCCCAAAGTGCTGAGATTACAGGCTTGAGCCACCGCGCCCGGCCAATATCATACATTTTTAAAAATATATATACCTTCCTCAGAAGAAATATAGTATAGAATAATGTTAGGATTCAAAACAGTTATCTAGTACAACACTTCCCTTACCAGAATAAGTGTTTAAAAGAGAGGTGACTAGCTTATAATCTTTGAAGGGAAACTAAGTATCTAGAAATCAAAAAATTTACACCAAGGTTTAGTCAAAAGTGGAGATGCATCTGTTGAAAAGAGAAAAAAGCTTGCCTGTGGTTTCTAGTAAAATTCATCAAGACGCAGCAAAAATAATCGAGATTATGAAAATGAATTTTTTAAACAGGGATAAGGACACTTTCTAATGGGTTAGTTAGAAAAGAAGGGGCTTACATTGTTTCAGTGGCTGATGGGAGACTGATTAATTTTAGAGCAGATTAAGGAGCTTGTATTAGTCCATTTCCACACTGCCAATAAAGACATACCTGAGACGGCACAATTTACAAAAGAAAGAGGTTTAATGGACTTACAGTTCCACATGGCTGTGGAGACCTCACAATTATGGTGGAAGGCAAGGAGGAGCAAGTCATATCTTACATGGATGGCAGCAGGCAAAGATAACTTGTGCAGAGAAACTGCCAGTTATAAAACCATCAGATCTCATGAGACTTATTCAGTATCAAAAGAACAGTACAGGAAAGATCCATCCCCATGATACAATTACTTCCCACTGGATCCCTCTCACAACATGGGGGAATTATGGGAGCTACAGTTCAAGATGAGATTTGGGTGGGAACACAGCTAAACCATATCACTCTATCCCTGACCCCTCCAAAATCTCATGGCCTCACATTTCAAAACCAGTCATGCCTTCCCAACAGTCCCCCGAAGTCTTAAATCATATTAACATTAATTCAAAAGTCCACAGTCCAAAGCCTCATCTGAGAGAAGAAAAGTCACCTCTGCACATGAGCCTGTAAAATCAAAAGCAAGTCACTTACTTCCTAGATACAACGGGGGTACAGGCATTAGATAAATACACCCATTCCAAATAGGAGAAATGAGCAAAAACAAGGGGCTACAGGCCCCTTGCAAGTCTGAAATCTAGCAGGGCAGTCAAATCTTAAAGCTTCAAAATGATCTCCTTTAACTCCATGTCTCACATTCATGTCACACTGATGCAAGAGGTTCGTTCCTGTGGTCTTGTGTAGCTCAACCCCTGTAGCTTTGCAGGGTACAGTCTCCCTCCTGGCTGCTGTCACAGGCTGGCATTGAGTGGCTACAGCTTTTCCAGGTGCACAGTGCATGCTGTCAGTGAATCTACCATTCTAAGATCTGAAGAGCAGCGGCCCTCTTCTCACAACTCTACTAGGCAGTGCCCCAGTGGGGTCACTGTGTGGGGGCTTCAGCCACACATTTTCCTTCTGCATTGCCCAAGCAGAGGTTCTCCATGAGGGCCTCACCCCTGCAGCAAACTTCTGTCTGGACATCCAGGAGTTTCCATATGTCCTCTGAAATCTAGGTGGAGGTTCCCAAACCTCAATTCTGGACTTCTGTGTATCCACAGGCTCAACACTACATGGAAACTACCAAAGTCTGGGGCTTGCACCATCTGAAGCCATGGTCTGAGTTATTATCTTGGCCTCTTTTAGTCATGACTAGAGCAACCAGGACACAGGGCACCAAGTTGTTAAGCAGTACACAGCAGGGAGGCCCTGAGCTCAACCCACAAAACCATTTTTTCCTCCTAGACATCTAGGTCTGTGATGGGAAGGGCTGACATAAAGACCTCCGACATGCCCTGGAGACATTTTTCCCATTGTCTTGGGGATTAACATTTAGCTCCTTGTTACTTATGCAAATTTCTGCAGCTGGCTTCAATTTCTCCTTAGCAAATGGGAATTTCTTTTTTATCACATTGTCATGCTGCAAATTTTCTGAACTTTTATGCTCTGCTTCTCTTATAAAACGGAATGCCTTTAACAGTACCCAAGTCACATCTTGAATGCTTTGATGCTGAGAAATCTCTTCCATCAGATACCTTAAATCATCTTTCTCAAGTTCAAAGTTCCACAAATCCCTAGGGAAGGGGCAAAATGCCACCAGTCTCTTTGCTAAAACATAGCGAGAGTCAGCTTTACTCTAGTTCCCAACAAGTTCCTCATCTCCATCTGAGACCACCTCAGCCTGGATTTAATTGTCCATATCATTATCAGCATTTTGGTCAAAGCCATTCAACAAGTCTCTAGGAAGTTCCAAACTTTTCCACATTTTCCTGTCTTCTGAGCCCTCCAAACTGTTCCAGCCTCCAGTTCCAAAGTAACATCCACATTTTTGGATAACTTTACAGCAGCACCCCACACTACTGGTACCAATGTATTGTATTAGTACATTTTCATGCTGCTGATAAAGACATACCCAAGACTGGACAATTTTCTTTCTTACAAAAGAAAGAGGTTTAATGGACTCACAGTTCCACATAGCTAGAGAGGCCTCACAATCATGGCAGAAGGTAAGGAGGAGCAAGTCAAATCTTACATGGATGATGGCAGACAAAAGGAGAGCTTGTGCAAGGACACTCCCCCTTATAAAACCATCAGATCTCACAAGACTTATTCACTATCATGAGAACAGCACAGGAAAAACCCTCCCCCAGGATTCAATTACCTCCCACTGGGTCCCATCCACAACACATGGGAATTGTGGGAGCTACAATTCAAGATGAGATTTAGGTGGAGACACAGACAAACCATATCAGAGCTCAGTTTTGTTTCTTACTCAAATCTACACAAGTCTGACTTATTTTTGTAGTCTAAGTTCTTAGATACTTTTCTCAGTGGCTAGTGGATATTAATAGTCTAAACATTTTATATAAAACAAGCTCGATTTTATTTTTCAACATAGTATATTAGCCCATTCATCAAAACTATACATAAAGGCAGCATTCCTAGTCAAAGAGAATTCATATGGAAGACATATACTAATGTTGTTGCCACAAAAATTCAACCTCAGCCAAAAATTAAGTCTCAATTTTCTGTGCCACATTACTTACATATTTCTGATCTTTAAATATATATGTGTTAAATATATAAGTATACATGTTAAATAAATATATGTATACATATATATTTATTTAATTATATATATGTATATCAACCCATTCACATTGCATAAAGAATTAAGAAAAATAGTCCCCAAGGGATTTTCCCCAAACATAGAAATTCCTTTTACTACGTTAAGTTTCTGTTTGGAATGAGTCAACCTTGCAGTAAATGTTTTTTATCCCTTATGTCATTTCATCTTCTCAACAAAGCTCTGATAGAATTGTCCTCATTCTTGTTCCATATATTAGAAAGCTCGAGTAATTCATCCAAGTTCAAATAGCTAGCATAAGGCAGAATAGTCATCTTAACTATAGCCTGTTGACTCAAAAGGCTCAGTGAAATCCTGACTCCCCCACCTAGATTTTACAATATTTCATCTACCTCTCTAAAGCACTTACTTTCTATTTTGTATTAGAAACTCTTCTATACATATTGTAATGTTTCATCTTGTGTGTCACCTTTACTGGGTCATAGAATGCCCAGATATTTGGCTAAACATTATTTCTGGATGTGTCTTGTATACATATTGTAATGGTTCATCTTGTGTGTCACCTTTACTGGGTCATAGAATGCCCAGATATTTGGCTAAACATTATTCCTGGATGTGTCTGTGAGGTATTAGTATTTGAATTAGTGAACTCAGTAAAACAGATGGCCCTCCTCATTACTGGATGATACAGGAGGGCATCAGTCAATCTCTTGAGGGCCTCAATAGAACAAAGGTAAAGGAAGGGAGAATTTGTCTTTTTTCTGCCTGTTTGAGCTGAGACATCAGTCTTATCCTGCCCTTAGACTTGGATTTACATCATCAGCAACTCTAGTTCTCAAGTCTTTAGACTCTGAATTATACCACCAGCTTTCCCAGGTCATCATCTTGCAGATAGGCAGATCATGGAACTCCTCAGCTTTCATTATCATGTGAGACAATTTGTTATAATAAATAAATACATCTATAAACATATATCTCCCTTAATTATAAATATACATATATACACATTTATATATGTATATACATATGTAATTACATACAAACATATATAATTGTATAAGTGTGTGTGCATATATATATATATCCTATTGGTTTTCTGGAAAACTCTGACAAATACATATTTCCCATGTTAGCTCCATGCAAGTAAAATACATGCCTGGTAGTTCTTTGCAGATAACAGCAGCTATATAACTACCATAACATTCACCACTACCGTAATCACAATTAACACTGTTTGGGATTTTCTAATGTACCTGGGAACATGCTAAATTTTTAGGTCATTTTAAAATTTAATCCTCAAATTAATTCCAGGTTATGTAGATAGTACTAGTATTTCTATTTTTTTAAAGATAAAACTGAGGCTTAGAGAGACTTATAGTGGCTTTCTAAGATAGCAGGATGAACATGCATATAACCAAATTAATATTAAGCAAGTCCAACAAGGTTATTTAAATATATTTACTAGGCACCTAAAATATGACAGGTACTCATTTAGCTAGTAAACAATATGGCAAAACTTACATTCCACTGGTGGGGCAGACAGACAATACATGTAGCTCTGGTGATTTGAGCCATGACAGGAAAAAGCAGGGAAGGAGACAAGGTGACCATTTGTTTTTGTTAGAATTTGATATACAGTAGGCCCCTCTTATCCACATTTTCCCTTTTCATGGTTTCAGTTATCCACAGTCAACCACAGCCCCTAAATATTAATTTATTACTATGCCCTATTTATAAATTAATTTTATCATAGGTATGTAACTATCAAAAAACAGTTTATATATATAACATAGTTTATATACATAAAAAACATACTATATAAAAACAGCATTTTTATATATGTACATATAAAACTATTATATACACACACACACACACACACACACACAATTTGGTACATATATAAAAAATTTGCTGCTATCTGTGGTTTCCAAGACACTGGGAGTCTTGGAACATATACCCCAGGAATAAGTAGGGACTACTATATTACAATTTTATATAGAATGGTTAGAAAGAGTTACATATTGAAGATAGCTTTGAGAATAGGCCTGAAAGTTTCAGTTCCAGATTAATAAACAGCATATGCAAAGTTCAAAGGACGAAGCAGGCTTCGCCTATTTAAGGGAACACAAACTGCCACTATGGCTTAGCCAGATGGGCATAAGAGAAAAAGTTATAAGCAATGGAATCAGAAATGAGCCATAGGGTCCTCTGAATTTGTAAGGCTTTATAGGAGTTCATAAGGATTTTGGCTTTTACTGGAAGAAATATGGAAGTCATTGGAGTGTTTTGAACAGAAGATTGTCATAAAAGGACTTACATGTTGTAAAAGATCACTGTGGGTGTTTTAGATAGACTATAAGAAGTAAATGTGGAAGAAGGGAAGAATTGTAACCTTCTACAGTTAGAAGGCTATTGTAATAATCCCATCTAGAGATGAGGGTAGCATGGACCAGGTACTATGAAAAACAATTTTTGAATGAGTTAGAGTTTGCATATGGTTCTAAGATAGACTTTATAAATGTCCTGACAAATAAAATGTGAGGTGTTTGGGACTTTATGTCCCTCCAAAATTTATGTGTTGAAATCCTAACCCACAATGTGATAGTTTTAGGAGGTAGGGCCTTTGAAAGACAAAATTTAGTACATGAAGGTGGAATCCTAATGAATGGGATTGTTACCCTTATAAAAGAGTTTCCAGAGAGCTCTTTAGCACTCTTCCTGCCTCATGAAGCTATAAGGAAAAGTTGGCAGTCTGCAACTTAGAAGAGGGACCTCACCAAAACCCAACCGTGTTGACTCCCTATCTCAGACTGTCAGGCTCCAGAACTGTGAGAAATAGGACACAGACCCTATGAGGCATGGCAGCTCGAGATGGCAGCACAGAGAGGGAAGCAAGACAGCCAGTCAGGCCAGCTCAGAGTCAGGAGGGACTCCCAATTGCAAGAAAAAGGTAAACAAGCGATCTCCAGCATCAACATCCCCCTATCTTCAGTCCTAGCTACAGTAAAGCCCCTTAGTCCTCATAAGCCCTAAGCCTAGATAGGTAGATAGGGAGCTGCCTGGAGTCCACAAGAGTACATTATTCCAGAGGGAGAACTCACACTGGGTCCTACCCCTGGGACCCTAGTGCTGCAGCACAGTACCAGTTTGAATGCAGAGCCAACACCAGACTACATCCTGCCCTA
Source organism: Rhinopithecus roxellana (assembly GCF_007565055.1). Lineage (NCBI taxonomy): Eukaryota > Metazoa > Chordata > Mammalia > Primates > Cercopithecidae > Rhinopithecus > Rhinopithecus roxellana. The sequence continues at coordinate 9,726,896 of NC_044566.1, forward strand.
GGACTCAATAGCCCCAGCATCTCCACATCCCTGGGGTCCTACCAACATTCTCGCTACATTCACTCAGAGGGCTACAGCATCACAGAACTTCCTGGACCTATTGGTATGCCACAATGCCAGCACTTCAGCTCGCATAGCACCCTACACCCTGGGGAACGGGCAGTCCAGCACATTAGGGAGGCTTCCCCAAGGACATAGGGAACGAAAGTGTATATTTCACAGAGCCTGAGAGCAGCAGGCCTGGGGCCACCACTACTGACAGTGATCCCACCCCCCACAAGCAGTGGAGTCACCACACATCTTTGCTTTCCGCCTGGGGGCCTGGGGATAGACCTACTCAATCTGCCACAGGTGCCACCTGTGTACCCTGTCTGGGAGGCCAGGGACCCTTGTTCTACCCCTCAATAGACACTGCTGTGGGGTACTCACTCACCTCACCCAGGTGCCCAAGGACTGACCCGCCATCATCACTGCAGGTGATCACACATACATTCTGCCTGAAGGCTCAAAGGCAGACCCACCCAGAACATGTCACCATCACAACCAGTGCCTAAACATGCCACCTAGTGGCTAGGTGCTGAGGACCTAGGGGCTGAGGACCGACCCACGCAGCACCTTTGTCTCCAGCAAAACCGCCCCACAGCCTCCACAAACAACCACAGCCTAAGCCGCTAAAGAACTCACAGACACTGCTGACATTGATTACAGCTGAAGAATGTATATGAAGATTACACTACAGTGCCCACCCAACCAAGGACAAAGCAGTTTACACAACTGACATTATAGATACATCTACAGAGAAAGCCACCTCCTACAGAAGCTATTCTATAAAACTGGAAGAAGTAACAGTTACACCAAATGCACAGATATCAACAAAAGGACAGAAGAAACAAGAAAAACTAAGAAAACATGGCACCTTCAAAGGAACACAGTAACACTCCAGTAACATTTCCAAAAAAGGGAAATCTATGCAATGCCTGTTCAAAATAATCATCTTAAGGAAACTCAGAGAAAAAAGGGAACACAAACACAAAAGTAGGAGAAAAATAATTCATGACCTGAATGAGAAATTCAGTAAAGAGATAGATAGCATTAGAAAGACCCAAACAGGAATCCCAGAACTGAAGAATTTAATGAATAAAACAAAAAATAAAATTAACTTTAACAATTAAGTAGATTAACAGAAAAAATAATTTTTGAACTTGAAAACAGGCTTTTTATAGAAGCCAGTCAGATAAATATATTAAAAAAGAAATGAAAGAGAAAAAATGTTAGAAGAGTGAAGAAAGCCTATGTGACATATAGGACCACATCAAGTGAACAAGTATTCAAAGACTGGAAGTTCAACAAGGAGAATAGATGACAAAAGGCATAGAAACCCTGTTTAATAATAGCTGAAAACTTCCCAAGTTTGGAAAAATTATAAACGTCTTGAAAAAGGAAGCTCAAAGATCCCCAAATAGATTCAATCCAAATAAGGTTTACTTCAAAGCAGATTATAGTAAAACTGTTAGAAGTCAAAAACAAAGGAGAATATTCTCAAAACTGCAAAAAAGCAGCATCAAGTCATGTTTAATGGAATCTCTAACAGCAGATTTCTTAGCAGAAAACTTATAGGCCAGGAAAGAATGGGATGATATATTCAAAGTGCTCAAAGAAAAAAAAAATCAGTCAAGAATACTATACCAAGCAAATCAATTCTTCAGAAATTAGGAAACAATGTATTTCCCAAACAAACAAAACAGGGAATTCATCATCACTACTAGACTGGTCCTATAATAAAAGCTTACAGGAGTCTGACATCTGGAAGCAAAAGGACAGTATCTATTATAAAAACATATGGAAGTAAAAAACTCACTGGAAGAACAGGAATACAAATGAGAAACAGAAAGAAATCAAATGTTATCCACTACAAAAAGCCACTAAATCACAAACATATGCAATAAGAATGTTTACACCAAACAATCTGAAAACAATTGACAAAATGACAGAAGTAGATCCTCACCTATTAATCGCAACCTTGAATGTAAATAATATAAGTTCCCCATTTAAAAGATATAGACGAGTTGAACAGATTTTTTAAAAAGAAAAAGAAAGAAGCAAGACCCTGTTATATGCTGCCTACAAGAAACTCACTCTACCTGTAGAGACACAAACTGAAAGGATAGAAAAAGATATTAATGCAAATGGAAACCAAAAGTATGCACAAGTAGCCATACTTACATCAGACAAAATACAAATTAAGACTAAAAAAAGATAGAGACAAAGAAGGCCATTATATAATAAGAAAGGGATTAATTCAGCAAGAAGATATAATTATTCTAAATATATATGCACCCAAAAACCAGAGCAGTCAGATACATAACACAAATATGAAAGTATACAGGAGAGATACAACTCAATATAAAAATAGATGGGGATTCAACACCCCCCACTTTCAGCATTAGGAGATAACCTACACAGAAATTTAACAAAGAAACATTAGACTTAAACAGCTCTATAGACCAAATGGACGTGACATTTATAGAACATTTTATGCAACAGCTGCAGCATACACATTCTTCTCATCTAGCACCTGGTGCATTCTCTATGATAGACAATATATTAGGCCACTAAACAAGTCTCAATACATATTCAAAAAAGAAAACTTTATCAGGTATCATTTCAGGCCATAATAGAATAAAATTAAAAATCAACAAGAGGAAATTTGGAAAAATACGAATATGTGGAAATTAAATAACATGCTCCTGAATGACCATTGGGTAAATAAAGAGATTAAGAATAAAATTTAAAAACTACGTGAAAGAAATAAAAATGGAAACACCACATTCCAAACCCTATAGGATACAGCAAAAGCAGTACTAAGAGAAGTTTATAGCAACAAATGGCTATATCAAAAAATAGAAATATTTTAAATAAACAAACTAATCATTAACTCCTAATTATCAGAAATCAGAAAAGCAAAAATAAATCAAACCCCTAATTAGTGGAAGAAGAGAAATAATAAAAGTCATAGCAAAACTAAATAAAATCAAGACTTAAGAATACAAAGAAAATCAGCAAAATGAAAGGTTTTTCTGAAACAACAAAATTAACTAAGAGTGAGACTGAGAAAGAGTAAAGATTCAAATAAGTAAAACCAGAAACAAATAAAAAGACATTAGAAGTAATACCACAGAAATAAAAACTTGGAGAAAATGGACAAGTTCCTAGACACATATAACACACCAAGATTGAACCAGGAAGAAATAGAAAACCTAAGCAGAACAGTAACAAGTACAGGATCTTTTAATAATAAGTCTCCAACCAAGGAAAAGTCCAGAACTGGATAGTTTTACTGCTGAACTTCACCAAACTTTAAAAAAAAAAAAAAATTATGACCAATTCTTCTCAAACTATTTCAAAAAACGAATAGGAGGGTATTTTTTCTTACCCATTCTACAAGGTAAGCATTACTCTGTTATCAAAACCAGAAAAGGATACAACAACAAACTGTAGGCCAATATCCCTGATGAGCATAGATGGAAAATATTCTTATCAAAATACTAGCTAACTAAATCAAACATCAAAAAAATACAACATGATCAAGTGGAATTTATCCAAGAAATGAAAGATAGCTCAACATATGCAAATCAATAAATGTGATACACCATATCCACAAATGAAATAAAAAACATATGATCATCCCAATAGATGCAGAAAAAGCATTTGATGAAATTCAACATCCATTCATGATAAACACTCTCAACAAAATAAACAATCTCAACAAACACTCTCAAAAACACTCTCAAAAAACACTCTCAACAAAAACATCCATTCATGATAAACACTCAACATGCATTCATGATAAACACTCAACAAAGAGGGTACAGAAGGAACACGCTTCAAAATAATGAAGGCCATATACGACAAAACCACAACTAATATCTACTGAGTGGAGGCAAATTAAAAGCCTTTCCTCTAAAATCTGGCACAAGATGAGGATGATCACTTTCACTGCTTTTACTCAACATTATAGTGAAAGTCAGAGCAATTATGCAAGAGAAAATAAAGGAAACTTAAATTGGAAAGAATGAAGTCAAGTTGCTCTTGTTTTCAGACAACATGATCTTACACTTAGAACAATATAATGACTCCAACAAAAAACTATTAGAAATAATGAGTTCGGCAAAGTTGCAGGAAACAAAATCAAAGTACAAAAATCAGTAGAATTTCTATGTACCAATAGTAAACAATCTGAAAAAGCAATCAATAATGAAATAATTCCATTTGCAGTAGCTACAGGAAAAAAAAAACTAAGGAATAAATTTAAGAAAGTGAAATAACTCTAATATGAAAATGATGAGAAACTAGGAAAAGAAATTTAATAGGACAAAAAAATTGAATATATCCCACATTCATGAATTGGAATAATATTGTTAAAATGTCCATACTACCCAAAGTGATCTACAAATTGAATACAATTCCTATCAAAATGGTATTCTTGACAAAAATAGAAAAGGCAATCCTAAAATTTGTGTGAAACCACAAAAGACCCCAAATAGTAAAAGCTATCCTGAGCAAAAAGAACAAAGCTGAAGGCATCACACCACCTGATTTAAAAATATAATACAAAGCTAAAGTAACCAAGTTAACATTGTACTGGCCTAAAAACAGACATGTAGGCCAATGAAACAGAATAAAGAACCCAGAAATAAATCAGTGCATTTACAACCAACTCATTTTTCACAAAGGCACAAAGAACATACATAGAAGAAAGAACAGTCTCTTCAATAAATGGTGCCAAAAGCTGAATATCCATACACAGAAGAATAAAACTGGACCCCTATCTTTCATCATATGCAAAAATCAAGTCAAGATTAATTAAATACTTCAAAGTAAAACCTAAACTACAAAATTACTAAGGAAAACACACACACAATTGAGGATATTGGTCTTGGCAAAGAGTTTTCAGTAAGACCTCAAAAGCACAAGCAACAATAGCAAAAGTAGAGAAACAGGATTATATCAATCCAAAAAGCTTCTACACAGCAAAGCAAACAATTAATGGAGTGAAGGAGAACCTACAGCATGGCAAAAAATATTTTCAAACTATACATCTGACAGGGGATTAATAATCAAAATATATAAGGAGCTCAAACAATTCAACAGCAAAAGTATATATAATCAAATGAAGAAATGGGCGAAGGGCTTGTATAGAGACTTCTCAAAAGAAGACATACAATGAGCCAATAAGTATATGAAAAAATGTTCAACGTCACTAATCATCCAGGAAATGCTGATGATACCACAATGAGGTATCATCTCGCCTCACTTAAAATGGCTATTATAGAAAAGACATAAAATAGCAGATGCTGGTGAAGATATCAAGAAAGGGGAACTCTTGTACACTGTTGGTGAAAATGTAAATTAATACAGCCATTACAAAAAACCACATAAAGGTTTCCTAATCCAATTTGTAGTATTTGTGTATGGTTTATTTTTATTTATTTGTTTATTTTTTCTGAGACCGAGTCTTGCTCTCTTGCTAGGCTGGAGTGCAGTGGCGCGATCTCACCTCACTTCAACCTCTGCCTCCCAAGTTCATGTGATTCCCCTGGTTCAGCCTCCCAAGTAGCTAGGACTACAGAGGTACATGCCACCATGCCTGGCTTTTTTTTTTTTTTTCTTTTTTTTTTGGTATTTTAGTAGAAACAGGGTTTCACCATGTTGGCCAGCATGGTCTCGACCTCCTGACCTCATGATCTCCCCACCTTGGCCTCCCAAAGTGCTGGGATTACAGGAGTAAGCCACCACCTCTGGCCAATCTATAGTCTGTGTATACTGTTGGGGTGATGGGTGCACCAAAATCTCACAAATCACCACTAAAGAACTTACTGATGTAACCAAATACCATCTGTTCCCCAAAAACCTATAGAAATAAATTTTTAAAAATCCAATCCAGCTATCCCACTGCTGGGTACATATCCAAAAGAATATACACACACACACACACACACACACACAACACACTGTATACATACACACACCATATATACACTATACACTATATATATACCATATATACACCATATATACTAGATATACACTATATACTATATATACACACTATATATACTATATACACATACATATATCAGTGTATATATACATTGATATATATACAGTATATACGTGTGTGTGTATATATATATCAAAGAGATATCCACACTCCCATGTTTATCACAATACTATTCATAACAGGCAAGAAATTGAATCGACCTCAGTTTCAATCAATGAGTGAATGAATAAAGAAAATGTGGTATATATGCATAATAGAAGACTGTTAAGCCATAAAAAGGAATAAAATTCTATCATTTTTCAGCAACATGAATGAGCCTGGACAATATAACGTTAAGTGAAATAAGCCAGGCACAGAAAAATAAATTTTATATGTTCTCACTTACTTATGGGAGATAAAAAGGTTGATCATGGAGGTAGAGAGTAGAGTGGTGGTTATTTGTGTCTGGGAAAAGAAAGAGGAAGGAGGGGAAACAGAACGATTGGTAATGAGTACAAAAATACAGTTACATAGAAAGAATAAGTTCTAGTGTTTGATAGAGTACTGTAGAGTGACTACAGTTATAAATATTTATTGTATATTTCACAAATAGCTAGAAGAGAGACTTCGGAATGTTCTCAACACAAATAAATGATAAACATTTGAAGTAATAGATATTCTAATTACTCTGATTTAACCATTAACCTATTGTATTAATGTATCTGTCACATTGTGCTCCATAAATATGTATAATTGTGTATGAATTTTACAAAAACAGAAGTATAATAAATTTCTGTATTTATAAGCCACCTAGTCTCTGATACTCTTTTGTAGTTGCTCAAACTAAGACATTGGGTATAAAATAATTTTTATACTTTTTTTATGGTCTTGAGTAACAAAGGATGGAGTTGCTATTAACTCAGAAGGGAAAGACTGCACAGTGGGGTCCTGGAGAGAGAAAACTTCAGTTTAGAACTGTGAGACCCCTATTGAATAAGGAATATGGCAGTTAAACAGCCAGAAGTTTAGGGGACACATTGAGACTGGACAGAAAAATCAGGGAACCTTCACCATATGGATTATTTACATCCATAAGGCTTAATGAGTTTGCAAAAAGAGCAAACAAAAATAATGAGAGACCCAAGGACTGAGTACTGAGACACTCCCAAATTTAAAGGTAAGCAGGATGGGAAGCATAGCAAAAAAGACAAGAGAAGGAGAGGTTAGTCGTGCAGGAGAAAAACTAGGAGAGTGCGTGTTCTTGGAAGCCAAGCAAACAAGTTCCAAAAAGGAAGAAGTGATGAACTGTATCCGACACTGCTGATAGGGCTACTAAGGCATGAAGTGAAAAGTGACATTGAATTTAGCACTAGTGTGGTCACTGGAAACTCTGACAAGACCAGCTTTACTGAAGTGAGAAGGACAATGAATATTTATTGGCCATTCGTGTAAAGTGTCCCAGTTCACCGGGGGCCTTGGAGTGTTCCCCCTCTTATTAGTACTGCAAAAATAGCTTGCTGGAGGGAAAGATCAATCTTTCTAATTGCAG
>NC_044566.1:13297366-13324266 GCF_007565055.1 Rhinopithecus roxellana
AAAGAAGGAAGGAAAGAAGAAAAAGAAAAAAGAGGGAAGGAAAGGCCAAACCGAACAAAATTTGTCATAGGCTCCCCACCAGACCCTTTTTCAACTCCTTGGCTACACTGGGTCAATGATTTCCTAGCTGGTAGCAAAGAATGGGAACATAAGGAAGGATTGTCATAGTCATCTTGGATCAGTCATAATCTGGGTTCTGTCACTGGGAGAAGTGGAGAGAAATAGGTTGGCAATTGGGAAGACAATTCACAGTATGCTAACCACTGAATAAGTGTCATCCACCAGGAATGAGCTAGTGCCTCTTGAAGCAATGTTGTCCTAGTGGAGCTAGGTGAAAGAACCCCTCTTTAATGGTGCTGTAGGAACAAATGCGAATGGCTGTTGTTACTCTATCACATGGATAGAAAACATTGGGCACCTGAAATGGAATGCCTCTGAAAGTTTTCAGTCCCCAACACTGTCCAACTGATTTCCCTCACTTACCACCCTCGCCCCATTCCTCCCCATTACTACAGACCAGGCATTATTAAAAAACAAATTCTTTAATAATCCATAAGCAGCTCTTAAGATTAATAACAGACTTTCCATCCAATAACTGGCTCATGCTTGGGCTGCTCATTAGATCTGATGGAATCTCTAGCCATGGCAATGTTTCTCCTAATAGTTTTGACTTTTCTTTTCTTTTTCTTCTTCCCTTTTTTGAATTTAGAACACCACTGGTCGTTATGTCATTTTAGTGGAGTTTGAGCACTGGAGGTCCAGAGAAGAGAGTGGGATGGGTCATTTTTTGCGGTTTGGGGTTTTTTGCCTTTGTTTTTGTTTTAGGAACAATCACCCATGTAAGGGGATTAGGAATTTTATGTTGTAGAACTGTTCGTCAGTTTTCACAAATACCTGTGTCATCTATTATATTTCTAAAGGAGGAAAGGGCCAGAGGAACTCAGGACAAACAGGTTGGAAAGTCCAGTGCCCTCAACATCAGCTTCCACTCACTACACCATAGATGCTTCTTCACCTAATCAAAGGAGAAAATCATGTTCTTAGTGACGACACCTGGAAGTGAAGGACATTCAAAAAAAATGTATTATTAAACCTTGCTATAACATGCTATAAACATAAGCCAACACTTGCCCAGCTATAAAACAGATATTAGAGATCAACCTAAGGGCTGCTTGGGAACATACTTTGACGCAGCCGCTACAGAACTTGAACTCTTAAGACAGTGATGCAACCACGCGTGAGATCTTCTTTCTCCCTGCTAGGCATTACTGCGCTCCCTCACCTTGTCCCCCAACCTTTCACACTAGCTACACAAGTCCTCGCAACAACAGCGCTGAGCTGCCAGGTTTCTATCCTCCGCTCCATACAGCAGCTCCTTTAGAGTTAGAGTTAGAGACCCTTTCTTGCCTGATACCCTCCTGCAGAGTGTCTGGCTCATGCATATACTCAACAACCCTAGTGCTGAGTGAACATCCCACGACTCCACTACTACTTATATCGCTTATCTTCCTTCACTAACCGGAATGTCCCAGGACATGGGAAAGTACAAGAACCTCATCAAAAAAAACGATCACGCGCATCTACCGCAATGCAATTCAGTCTCGGGGACACAAGCTTGCTGCAATCCCTCCAAGGGCCTGAATAGAAGTGTGCCAAAAGCAAGGTTTTCCGTTCTTCAGTTCAGGCTTATTTCAGGTTTTGTCTTTCTTCTTTCTTTCTTTCTTTCTTTCTTTCTTTCTTTCTTTCTTTCTTTCTTTCTTTCTTTCTTTCTTTCCTTCTTTCTTTCTTTCTGACAGACTTTTGCTCTTGTTGCCCAGGCTGGAGTACAGTGGCACCATCTTGGCTTGCTGCAACCTCCGCCTACCGGGTTCAAGAGATTCTCCTGCCTCAGTCTTCTAAGTAGCTGGGATTACAGGCACCTGCCACCATGCTGAGGTGATTTTTATATTTTTAGTAGAGACGGGGTTTCACTATGTTGGCGAGGCTGGTCTCGAACTCCTGACCTCAGGTGATGTGCCTACCTTGGCCTCCCAAAGTGTTGAGACTACAGGCGTGAGCCACCGTACCTGGCCCGTTTCCCCACTTTCTTTATGCTTTGAATGCAAATGAAATGCCTAGTGATGCTACAACCAGACTGCAACCAAGAGCCAAAGACTGTGAGGCCAAAAGGTCAATATAATTGGGACAATACACTGGAAAATAGAGTCAGTGTGGTATTGCTGGGCACTTGAGCCGAAGTGTGCAACTGTCCACCTCTGGATGCACTATATCCTTCATGAGAAAAATAACCCATGTTTGTTTTAGCCTCTGAGAATTAGTTTTCTAATTCTGCAGCCAAATGTATTCCTAACTTATACAATGACCTGGTAAAGAGCAAAAATCTCCTCTTCTCATCGCTCACCAAATGCCTGTAATAGCTCACCTTTCACACCTTCCGCTTGCAAACATAGATTTATATCTGTTCTGTAACTTCTTGAGCTCTTCAGGAGAAAGGCACTACAGAAATACTAAATGTTTCATACACATGTGCTCACTTCAATCTCTCAAATATGTACAGATCAGCCATTTTATGGTGATACTGCACTGGTGCTAGGGGTGCAAAGATGAATTCACAGCCCTGCCCCCAGGGAGCCAACAGCTTAGTAGAGAACACAGCTTGTAAACAGAATATTGCAATTCTGGGTAGGAGAGGAGCTTGTCCTGGAGAGAGAGCTAATACAGGAGAAGAAATGATGAACTATCTGTAGAAAAGGAGGGAGCCTGTGAGACCTGAGTTGGGCATCCATTAATGAATGGAGTTTCTCCTGTCAGAAAGTGCGGAAGGGAGGGCATTTCAGGGAAAAGAAAGTCTGAAAGAGCTTGGTGGTTCAAGAGCCTCAAATGCTACAGGTCTGGAATCACACGTCAGGTCTTCCTTCCAAATCTGACCCACTCTATGTTGCCCATCCCCCGCTCCCCTCCCCCCGCCATCTAGTTGGACCACCCAGAAATTTTGTAAAGCTACTTTTCCCCCATCAACCCTCCTTGAGGTTGAGCCTGTTGAATCTATCCAATTTTGCCCGTCTGTGCCATCACCTGAGACCAGAGCACATCATCACCTCTCTCCAGGACTTCCCCAGGAACCTCTTAGCTTTTCCCTCTGTAATCATGTGCCACTTCTCTCTTCTAAACCATTCTCCACAGTGTGGCCAGGGAGGGCGTCTTGAAACCCAAAGCTGATCTTATCAATTCCCATTATCTGTAGTTCAGTGAATTCTCATTGCTCTGATAATACCAAGATCCCGAGCTTTGTCTGAAGGCCCTCATGGCCTGGCCTGACCCACTCTCCAATGTGCCTTTCTCAGTCCTCCCCTCTATCTCTGTCCTCCAGCCATGTTGCCCTGCTTTCAGATCCTTCAACAGCAATATTCCTTCTTGTCACAGGCTTTTTGAATGTGTTCTTCCCTCTTTGTGAAGAAGACCCCAAGCATCTACTCCTCTCCATCTTTCAGATCTCAACTAAGCTTTGCCACAACTTATCTGAATCTCAACTAGGTCACTCTCTTCTATAAGCTCTCAAAACCTCATGTACCTTTCTTTTGTGCATTTATTACAGTTGTAATGATGACGATATCTGTTTAATGATGTAACATTTGTCCTCCAGACTAGACTGTGGTATTCATGACCTCTAGGAGCCATCTCCGTCACCTTTGTATCCTTATCTCACAGCTCAGAGACTAGCACATAGTAGGTACTCAATACACATTTGTTGAGTTCTGAAAGAAATGAATAAATTAGGGTTGGAGACTGGAGCTACATATTTGAGGGTTTGCAACATTTCTCAAAAAAAAGTTTATATCAACTTTACTAAGGGATAATGTCATACAATAAAATACACTCTAAAGCGTACAGTTTAATGAATGCTGACAAATGTTTACTCTGATATAACCACCACCTTTATCAAGGTGTAGACTATTCTATCTCCAAGAAGGTTATCTTATCCCCCTTTACAGTCAGTCCCTATGCCCAACCCCATGCATCTGAAATGAGAGAGCTCCCTGACCCCCTTGTGGGATGTGAGGCAGGGGTGTGGCTCATTTGTTTCGCTATCACATGCTCAAACCTCTTATGGGATGGGGAGCAGATGGGCAGGTACGGGAGCCAGGGCAAGTGCTTTTGGGCTCTGGCCCCATAGTGGCGTCTAGGGGTGGGTGCCTGTGACTCCTAAAACCCCACTGGGCATATTACAGTGCTCTTTTAGCTCTGCTGTCTGCAGAGGGCCTAAGTATTAACCAGCTCAGTACCCTCTTGGTACCCAGGTTTTTGCCCAGCATCCAGGAAGAATCATGTCACATGGACAAATTGAGGGATAGTAAATGTGGGAGATTTTATTGCTGGATGGAAGTGGCTCTTGGTGGGATGGATGGAGCTGGAAAGGGAATGGAGTGGGCAGATGATCAGCCATGGAGTTTGGCTGTCCTGCAGCCGATCTCCTCTCTGATCGTCCCCAGCTGAACTCCTCTCGATGGTCAGACCCTCCTCTTATCTCCTTCTCTGCTGCTCTGCTGTGCTGCTCTTTGGCTCCTCTGCTCTTTTGCTCATGGAGCCCGGGGTTCGGGGTTTATATGGGTACAGGATAGAATGGAATGATGTGGCAGGCCAAAAGGCAACATTTGGGCACAAAACCAGGAAAGTCTATTCCCATTTAGGGCCGCAGGTTTCCAGGCTTGAAGGTGGGGCCTTTGCTGGGGAGCTGCCCTCTTTTATCCAGTACCTCCCTGCCTCCTATCAGTATCACAACCACAGAGCTATTACTGTGGATTAGTTTTGTCTTTTCTGGAGCTTTGTATACTAGAATCATACATGAAGAACTATTTTGTCCTGGCTTCTTTCACTCAGCATATGTGATTCACCCACGAGTTGTGTGTTATATGTAGTTTATTCCCTTTTACTGTTGATTGGTATTTCATTGTATGGATATGCCAATATTTGTTTAATCCATTTACCTTTTGGTGGACATTTGGTTTGTTTCTAGTTTTTTGAATATTACAAATGAAGCTGCTTTGAATATTTGTATATGAGTCCTATTGCAGATAAATGCTTTTATTTCTCCATGGTAAATACTTAGGAATATAGTTTTAAGAATCATTAACATTTAAAACAAAGATAAAACGTTAGAACCACACTGAGATACTACTTCACACCCACTAAGATGGCCATAATTTTTGAAAGTGTTGGCGAGGATGTGGAGAAGTTGGAATCCTCATACATTACTGGGGAGAATATAAAGTGGTACAGCTGCTGTGGAAAATAGTTTGGCAGTTCCTCAAAAAGTTAAACATAGAGCTTCCATAGGACCCAGAAATTCCACTCCTAGGCATGTACCCAAAAGATTTGAACACAGGAATTTAAATAAAAACTTGTATATGAATGTTCATAGTAACACTACTCGTAATAGCCAAAAGATGAACATAATCCAAATTTCCATCAACAGGTGACTGGATAAACAAAATGGGATATATCCATACAATGGAATATTATTCAGCAATGAAAAAAAATGAAGTACTGATACATGCCACAGTATGGATGAACCTGGAAAATATGCTAACTGAAAGAAACAGACTAAAAGGACCACATATTATGTAATTCTGTGTATATGAAATATACAGAATAAGCAAATTCATAGAGACAGAAAAGGTTGGGGGAAGAAAAGTGGGGAGGGATTGCTTAATGGCTACAGGATTTCTACTGAGGGGGATAAAAATGCTCTGGAACTAGATAATGGTTATAGTGGCACAATGTTGTGAATGTATGTAATGCCACTGAACTGTACACTTAAACATGGTTTAAAGATTCAATTTTAGACCAGGTGCTGTGGCTCGTGTCTGTAATCCAAGCACTTGAGGAGGCCAAAGAAGGAAGATTGCTTGAGGCCAGGAGTTCAAGACCAGCCTGGGCAACATATCGAGACCCATTCTCTACAAAAGAAAATTAGCCAGGCATAGTGGCATGTGCCTGCTGATCCAGCTACTCAGGAGGCTGAGGTGGGAGGATCGTTTGAGCCTAGACATTTGAGGCTGCAGTAAGCTATGACGGTGCAGCTGTACTCCAGCTGGGGCAACAGAGCAAGACTTCATCTCTCAAAAAATAATAATTAGGCTGGGCATGGCGGTTCACGCCTGTTAATCCCAGCACTTTGGGAGGCCAAGGCAGCAGGATTGCTTGAGCCTGGGGTTTGAGACCAGCCTGGACAATATAGTGAGACCTTGTCTCTACACAATTTTTTTTTTAATTAGCCAAGTGTGGTACAAGTGTGTATAGGGGCATGCCTGTAGTCCCAACTGTTTTGAAGGCTGAGGTGGGAGGAATGCTTGAGCCTGGAAAATGGAGGTTGCAGTGAGCTGAGATCACACCACTGCACTCCAGCCTGGGTGACGGAGCAAGACCTTGTCTTAAAAATAAATAAATAAATAAATTTTATGTTATGTATATTTTACCACAATAATTCTAAAAGATAAAGCTTTAGAGGGGTGTGAGAGGCTGGGGCAGTGTTTTCCACCCTCTGTAAAAGCTATTCCTTCATGCATTGCAGCTGAGGGTGGGCATGTCTGTCAGCCCGAATGTGGCCCTCAGCCTTCTGTGCAAGTCTTTGTGCAGAGAGGAAGCTCCATCTTGCCATGAGAAAAAGTTAAGAGGCAGGCCGGGCGCGGTGGCTCACGCCTGTAATCCCAGCACTTTGGGAGGCCGAGGTGGGCGGATCACGAGGTCAGGAGATCAAGACCAACCTGGCTAACACAGGTGAAACTCCATCTCTACTAAAAATACAAAAAAAATTAGTCAGGCGTTGTGGCGGGCGCCTGTAGTCCCAGCTACTCAGGGAGGCTGAGGCAGAAGAATGGCGTGAACCCAGGAAGTGGAGCTTGCAGTGAGCCGAGATTGCGCCACTCTGCACTCCAGCCTGGGCGACAGAGCGAGACTCCGTCTCAAAAAAAAAAAAAAAAAAAAAAAAAAAAGTTAAGAGGCATCACTCCATCACTTAACATCAGGCCAGGGCCGTGCAGATTCCTGGGTTGAGAAACTTGACTTCACAAGTACAGTACATAAAAGAGAGCAGGAAGTTCTATTCAAACACCCACACTGTGCCAAAAGGCAACCAGGGTGGCGATAGTTCAATTTATCTGTGGATGCAATTTAATCCCATCAGGCTGCCTCTAACATTTCTCCTGCTCCAAAATGTGTTGTAAACACTCAGAAAGGCTGAGATCTACTTTCTTCATTTTTTGGAATGAGAAGAGAGGATAGTCAAGGCCTGTGGAGAATACAGGGCTTTACTGAACAGGCAGAGAAAGAGGAACCAATCCACAGGGCAGGTGAGAGAGAGGGGCAAGAGAGAGAGGAAAGAGCCCAGGAGAGTGAGGACACAGAAACCAAGGAGAGAGAAGACATGGCTAGTAGTGTCATGCTACACGGAAGTCACATTCAGCGGCCAAAACACGTGACAATGGGAGGTCATCAGTGACCTTGGTATTTGCAAGGTCAGTGCAGTAGGCCACGCAGAAGGCTGGTCTTATTGGGCTGAGATGTGGGAAGTACCTGAGGAAGTAGAGATCACACTTCAAGTGTATTTTTCAAAAACCTTGACCTAGAAGAGAAACAGACAGACAGGGCCATGTCTAGAAGAAGAGCAAGAATCTAGAGAAAGTCAAGACCCTAACATGTTGTAGGGTAAGAAAAAAGAGCCAAGAGAGAAAAAAGTTTCAAGATTTAGGAAAGCAAGAGAATTGTAAATGGAGCAAGGAATTCTCTGAAATTCCTTCTTAAACCTGTTCTTTGAGAAACTGAGAAGAGATTTGCTAAAGAATATTTTACAATGTTTTCAAGACCTTTGATCCTTCTAAGTAAATAGCATAAAGTAGTATAGAAAGCCTGGATCTTGGAGACAAAGGACGTAGATCCAAGCTGATTTGTCTGTATCCACATTGCCAACTGGCTGTGTGATTTTCATTCTTTCAGTAGTTTGTTAGATCCTCAAATCTTAGTTCTTCGAGGTGCAAAACAGGTGCAGTCATTTCTGCTGTGCCTCAAAGTCATTATCAGAATATCTAGAGGTGAATTCTATGAAATTATTTAAAGTGCAAACACGGCATTTTACTATGAAGGACCACAGAAATAAAAGAAACTACCTGTTTTACTGTACCATATTTTTAATTAATCTGCACTCCAAAAACTCCTACTGAAAAATAATTATTATTTAAAATAAGGACTGTAACTGCCAACTATTCTCACCTTGCAACCTCCAGCCTGTTATTTCAGAGTACTTCCCTTTTTCTACACAAGGGCCACCTTTTTGCACACTCTGAGTACAAAGGACTGTCAATGCTATGTAGAAACAAGGGGTGATGCGCCTCCTGAGGCTGCTCCCCACTTCTCTCCAAGTCTGTTGCGCTGCTAAGATTGCTTTTCTTCACCTGTCTTCTCTTGTCTCTTCTTTGGCAATGTGGTCCATTATCCACAAGGCAAACTCTGCTCTCAGCTTCGTGGTGGAAATGGCCATTTGGTTTACAGTGATTGACAGTTTTCTAAGAGCTTTCCCCTCTGTTGTCATAACAATCATCATCACAAGTGGAGGCCTTAGTCACGCTATTTGAGATGATGAAATGGGGGCTTAGAAGTGAACGGGCTGGCAACAGTCCCAGGGCTGGTGAGGAGTAGAGCTGTGAATGGAGATGGATCCTACTGTCTTGCCACTATGCCACAGGATGGTCATCTCACTGCCAGCACAGGGCTTGTTGCAAGGCACCTTCATTTAATGTGTGACTGGACAAATGACTCATGAACATTTCAGCTTAGTCGTTCCCCCTGCACCCTCCATCCTGGTAAGAGCTATCCTGTCCTAATGGAAGCTCTTTTAAGAGGATTCTGTCCTCTTTCTGGCTTACTTGTTTGTGGTAATAGCACTGACACTCACTGATTCTCTCAAGCCAGGAACCTGGGTCGTCCTAGTCTCCTCCTTGATTTCTACCACCACCATCTGATCCATCACAAAACATTGACCTTCTGCCTCCCAAACACCTTTTCCTGTTGTCCCCTGAAGCCACTGCTTTAGCTCAGGCCTGGTCTATGGCTGTCATCTCCAACATGATGTTATGGGCTCCAATGTCGTGTTCTCTCCTCCTAACTCTTCTCCACCCTGCAGCCATAATCATCTTTCTAAAGCAAAATGTTAATCATCTAACTCATCTGCTTAGAATTCCTCAACCAGTCGCTTTTGAGCTCAAGATAAAGCCTAGGTAACTTAGTATCATCTACAAAGACCCCCAACATTGGCTTCATCTCATCTTCTGATTCTGCCTCTCTATAACCACACTGTGCTGCTGCTGTCCCAGAGGGCTCAGAACTCCTCACATTCACCTGACTCTGCCTTTCCCAAAGCTATTTCTTGTCCTGGAATACCCTTTCCCTCTTTATTTCCTGGCGAACATCTCATCCTTCAGTATCAACACTCACCTATTCTGAGAAAGCTTCCTGAACCCTCAAGGAAAACCAGGGCTCAATTTCTCAATATTTAACATCCTTGTCCCCTTTGTTCTTAAGCACTTAGAGCATGGCATTGTAACTGTCTATTTGTCTATATCCTTAAGGGCAGAAATGGTGCCATTGTCCCAGTACCATCAGCACTAAACAAAATAGGCGTCACATAATAAGTCAGCACTCAATAAATCTTGAATTGATGAATAAGTTAACAAGAGTATCTAATCCTCTTTTTCTTGCCTATCCAGGAAAAATTCTGCACCAGAAAGACCACAGCTTGGAGGCGATAAGTCAACAAAAGTGGAAGCTTTACTTCTCTCTTGGTGAGAAAGGACTCTAGCTTCAACCTCATGGTGCGAAGTCACAGAGCCCTTTGGAACAGAATGATAGAATAAAAAAGCAGACAGTTTTTGAGCAATCCTGATTTGGCTCTCTTTGTAGCTTTGCTTTTGTTTTTGTTTTTAATAGTGGGGCAAACTTCTGAACAATCGTCACACACATTTCAAATATGAAAACAAGAAGTAGTTCAAGGTTAAATAGACATGCTTTAAAATTTTTTGCCATTTTGGCTATCTGTGCTCATACTCCCTAAACAGAGTCACATTGTTTACAGGGATGATCAAGGATAGATTGTTCTCAAAAGTCTTGGAGTTCTGCACATTAGGATAACACGAGGTGGCATGTTACATGGTGATAAATTGCCACTTACTGGCAACGAGTAACAGTGATGACTTCTGTATCTGAAAGGTTAGTCAACCAGGTGACATAGCCGGGCCTTGGTCAGTCAATTCTCAAAAAAGAGAGACTCGTCTTCTACCCACATCCAGAGGGTAACAAGTTCAAATACAAGATTAGCCGTGTTTCCCTCTCATTAAAGAGACTATTTCTTCTTATTTTTCAATGCTGGCATTTCTTGACCAAAGAAAGGTTGAAGAAAGACATTGTGTCATGTAGAAAAAAAAAGAACAGCATGCTTGTCTAATGGCATTGCCTACCAGTTTTCTATAGCTTAGTAAGAATAAAAGACTGGGTCTTGAACACACTTGAAAAGAGATTATCATAAATCAAAGTACACCTTAATCAGCTTAACATATTAATCCTTCTTCTTGGCTATTCAAGAGAAATAGTCAGGAAGCACTTAGTGAAAATGGGAGAAGGAATGAGCCTGGAAAAGCTTGCTGAAGAATGAAACACCAGCAGGATTATTTTACCAAAGGCCATGTGATCCAGCTCAGAAAACAAAATGCATATAATTTTAGGGTGTAACTCCCATATATCTCCACACAGCCAAAACCTGCATTATAATATAGAAGACATAAATGGGCTGAAAATATACTTGCAAGGTCCTTAAGGACCATAAAGAATTGCTCATTGTCTTGGAGAGGAAAGGAACTGGAGGGGTGGGGGTGTCAGAGGCATTTGAACCAGAGCAACTCCATCTTGAATAGGAGTTGGTTAAAATAAGGTGAGACCTACTGGGCTGCATTCCCATATAGTTAGGCATTCTAAGTCACAGGATGAGATAGGAGGTTGGCACAAGATACAGGCCATAAAGCTGGTCAAAACCCACCAAAACTAAGATGGCAATGAAAGTAAACTCTTGTCGTCCTCATGGCTACACTTCCACCAGCGCCATGACTGTTTACAAATGCCATGACAACGTCAGGAAATTACCCTATATGGTCTAAAAAGGGGAGGCATGAATAATCCACCCATTGTTTAGCATATAATCAAGAAATAACCATAAAAATGGGCAACCAGCAGCCCTTGGGGATGCTCTGTCTATGGAGTAGCCATTCTTTATTCCTTTACTTTCTTAATAAACTTGATTTCACTTTACTCTGTGGACTTGCCCTAATTTCTTTCTTGCCTGAGATCCAAGAACCCTCTCTTGGGGTCTGGATTGGGACCTCTTTCTGGTAAGAGGGGGAAGCTACTATCTCAGAGTAATAATAATAATAATAGCTAGTATTTATTCAACATTTTCTACCTGTGCTTACCAGTGCCTATAGGCACTGCTCTAAGCACTTAACTTGTGTCAAGTCACTTCATTCTTACAATAACAATTAATCTTACTTTCTGGCCTCTGCTCTCAGCTACCACCTCACACTATCTCTGAGACCAGAACTTGATGGGATCTTCCAGGTGTGGGCAAACAATTGCACTGTGGCAACTCCATTAACAACCCCCTTTCCTTTTGATTTAAATAGAAAAAAGAAAAAAGTTTTATTCAAGGTTCCTTTTATTTTGCTTTTAATGCTAAAGGAATATATGGTCCTTGGTTCCCTGTCGAGATAATTTGGAAAATACAGAAAATTACCAAGAAAAAAATTACAAATCATTCACAATTCTTCTACAACACAAATAACCACAGATAATACTTCAATGCATTTCTCTGAAACACATGAACACAGACACATCTATATGACATATGTATACACACATGTTCTGCTTTTTTCACTTAACATCATATCATGAGTAAGTTTCCTTGTCGTTACACAGTTCAGCAGGACGAGTGAAGGGACCCAGGAAGCTGAAGGTTTGTTGTATGGTTCACTCCTTTGATGGTTCGACCTGGGAGTGACATTACTTTTGAGGGCACCTTGATTTCAAAATCTAGTGTTTATTTGTTAGTGAGATTGAGGACTAGCACTCATTCGTGAATGGAAAGTCTGCATCTGTAAAATAAAATGACATTTCACTAGAGGTCAAATCACAAGGAAGCAAAGCAGGGAGGGGCGTGGAGCTCAATTATGGCAAAATTGAATTCACCTGCTCTTTCTCTTGACTGACATTACTTTTGAGGGCACTTTGATTTCAAAATCTAGTGTTTCTTTGTTGTGAGATTGAGGGCTAGCACCCACTTGTGAATGGAAAGTCTGCATCTGTAAAATAAAATGACATTTCACTAGAGGTCAAATCACAAGGAAGCAAAGAGGGAATGGGCATGGAGTTCAGTTATGGCAGAATTGAATTCACCTGCTCTTTCTCTTGACTGAGGGACAGCACTGAACGCAGCTGAGCAGCAGAACGTAGGAGGAAGGCTTGATTTAGCTCTTGTTTTGCTCACCTCTGTTATCTACACTTTAAAGGCCCATTAACTGCCATTCAGTTGCTATCTAAAGGAGAGGGAAGCTTATTGAGGCTCTTCAATCAACTCCTCTTTCAGATAAAGAATGAAAGGGAACACCTGGGTACTTTGACACATGTAAAATAACAGTGCATACATGCTGTCCTGTCTTTGTCAGCCCAGTAAAATGCTTTTTTGAGTAGCTGGATTTCTTAGTGACAAACTTACACAAGGAGTTTTCAAATAATACTTATCTTGGGAGAAATATTATGTTAGCTGTCTCCTTCCTTGATTCAGTTTGACAGATTCCTTCACTCTACAATTTATCTCATTAATGCATTTTGCGTTAATTTTTTTTTTTAAATCAACAGTTAAACTGGATTTCTAAGGACCCAGGAATTTAGCAGTCTGGTGCTTGGTAAACCGTTCCAGTGGAACTTTGGTTCTAAAGCCTTCAAATTGAATCAGTGAAACATGGACAGAAATACTGTGTGTGTGTGTGTGTGTGTGTGTGTGTGTGTGGTACCTGCTGCCTTCCTAAGATAAAATGTCATTTCTTGTAGGTGCTGAGATTGAGAAAAACAGACCTTAAGCACAGAAACTTTGATTTCTAGAATTCACAGGACTAGTTGATAGACTTATTGAATCATAGATAAAGATAAGATTAATCCAAATCAATCTATTAATTTTTTTCATCTACTATTTTATTTCTCTAATTCCAATGGAAGATGTCACTGAAGTAGTTTGGATAATTTAGTGAAGGAACAACAGGATTGTTTTCACTTTTCAAAAATGTATTTTATATTTTTTATTTTTTATTTTTGAGACAGCGTCTCACTGTCACCCAGGCTGGAGTGCAGTAGTGAGATCATGGCTCACTATAGCCTTGACCTCCTGGGCTCAAGCAATCCTCCTACCTCAGCTTTCCAGTTAGCTGGGACTACATGCTCACCATGTCTGGCTAATTTAAAATAATTTTTTGGTGGAGACAAGGTCTCACTACATAGCCCAGTCTGGTCTCAAAACTCCTGGGCTCAAGCCATCCTCCAGCCTTAGCCTCCTAAAGTATTGGGATTACAGGCATGAGCCACTATTTAAAAATTGATTTTTAAAATATCAAAGATAATGCACCTATTTTAACCATAGTGCTAAAATTCTTATATGAAGAACAGAATTTCCTTGCTTCGGTTTCCCCCTTCCTCTTCTGCTGAGGCAACCACTCTCTATTTTTGTTTTTTTTGTTGTTGTCTGCATCTATGTGTTTATAAATATGCATAAACTTCTATTTCTCAATCGTTTCTCAAACGTTTTAGAGGTTATCATCTAACTCGTATCATGGTAGATGAAGATTTGCTTTTGTAATTGCTTAAATTTTTTTTTTTTTTTTGAGACAGGATCTTGCTCTGTCACCCAGGTTGGAGTGCAGTGGTGTTATCATACCTCACCGTAATCTTGAATTCCTGCGCTCAAGCGATCCTCCCACTTCATCTTCCCAAGTAGTTAGGACTACGGGTGCACACCAAGACAGCTGGCTATTTTTTTTAAACTTTTTTTGAGATGGAGTCTCACTCTGTTGCCCAGGCTGGAGTGCAGTGGTGTGATCTTGGTTCACTGCAACCTCCACCTCCTGGGTTCAAACAATTCTCCTGCTTCAGCCTCCAGAGTAGCTTGGACTACAGGTGCACACGACCACACACAGCTAATTTTTGTATTTTTAGTAAGGTGGGTTTCATCATATTGGTCAGGCTGGTCTTGAACTCCTGACCTCATGATCTACCTACCTTGGCCTCCCAAAGTGCTGGGATTACAGGTGTGAGCCACTGTGCCCGGCCAGCTGGCTAATTTTTTAACTTTTTATAGAGATGAGGTCTCACTATTTTGCCCAGGCTGGTCTCAAACTCCTGGGCTCAAGAGAGCCTCCTGCCCAGGCCCCCCAAAGCATTGGGATTGCAGGTGTGAGCCTCTGCTCCCTGGCTTGTAATTGGTTCATTTATTTAAATTGACTTAGTTTTATTTGGATCTATTGTTAAATTTTCTTAAACCCTTAGTTTTACAGTGTAAATTTCAAGTAATCTACGTGTTATTTTTTCCTACTCTAAACTGGGCTGGGTGCTCCGTAGGCCTGCTACACAGCTGCCATCCTGGTGGAATGGGAAGTTTCCTTATCCCCCTGGCAGAACATATGACAGGGTGTGGCTCTCTTCTTTGGTGCCCCCCGGCTCAAACCCCTAGGGGGAGCGTGCAGACAGGTAGATAATGGGAAGCATGGGCTCCAACTCCACGGCAATGTCTAGGGTTGAGTGTTTACAAATTCCGAAGCCCCAGTGGGCATGTGTCTACAGTGTGCTCTTTCAGTTTTGCCGTCCACAGGCAGCTTGTGTTCATCAGTTCAATTAGACCCTCTGCCTTATTGCAAGGACAGAGGGCTTTCTGTGTCCTGGGTTTTTGTCCTAGTGTACTGGAAAAATTGAATCACATGTGGGTTTGGAGGATGCGTGCAAGGTTTTATTGAGTTTTATTGTCCTTTACTGGTGGAAGTAGCTCTTGGTGAGATGGATGGGGAGGCCAAAAGGGGGATGGAGTGGGAAGGTGGTCTTCCTTGGAATCGGGTGGCCTAGCGGCCGTACTCTTCTCCAACCACTCGCCACTGAATTCCATGTCGCCTGCCATGGATGGCCTCCAAGTGTCTGCTGGTGCCTGTTGGTGTGCTCTTCTGCTTCTCTGCTCCTCTGGAGGTCCAGCTGCTTGTGTCTATGCCTGTTACCGTCTTGGGTTTTTATAGACACAGGATGGGGGGCATGGCGGGTCACAGTGGTCTTGGAAAATGCAACATTTGGGCACAAAAACTGGAATGCCTGCTCTCACTTAGGTCCGTGGGCACAAGCCCGAGGGTGGAGCCCTTGCTAGGGACCCCGCCCTTCTCTACCCAGCACTTCCCTGGCCCCCTTCCCGTATCACTGTGAATTCCCTCATCCTTCCTCCCATGTTGGCTCCCCTGTTTCCTAAATTCCACATTCTCTTTTTTTCTTAGTTTCTTCCCAAGAACATTTTTCAACAGTTGAGATTCTCTATAAACTTGATTATTCATTTTTCCAGGTATAGAACTCTGGGACGAGAATCATGTTCCTGAGAATTTTAACAGTGCTGTTCCACTGTCTTCTAGCTCCCAGGGGTGCTGTTGAGAGTCCCTTGCCATCCTTAGTCCTGATCCACTGTTTGTGAACTTAGCCTGGATCTTCTCTTTGTGTCCAACAATCTGAAATCTTATAAGGATGGGCCTTGGTGGGATCCTTTCTCATTCATTATGCTTGATCCTTGGCAGTTCATCCATCTGGAAATATATTTTCCTTATATGAATTTAGAGTAGTTTTCTCCTATCCCTTTTCTCTAGTCACTCTCCACAGACTTCCTATTAACCAGAAATGGGACCCTATAATAAAGACTTCTATTGCCTACCTAAATATATTTATATCCTCCCTTTCTTCCTTAGTAGGAAAACACTTATTAGTTGGCTGTGGTAAAGTGCCCAGATAAAAGAGTACATTTCCCAGACTCCTTTGCAGCTAGAGGGAACCAGATTACTGTTCTGGCCAATAGGACATAAGTGGAGGTATTGGTATAGGATTTCTTGGAAAATTGCTTTTGGCACTGACTTGGGCAGTTGTCCCTCTGTCCTGCCTGGCTTCCTCTTTCCTGATACTGGAATGCAGACACGATGGCCAGAGCTCCAGCATACTTTAGACTATGATGTGAATTTGAGGATAGAAGCCACATGCTGAAAAAGGTAGAATAAAAAAATAGAGGTAGAGGCAATCTCTCTGGAGCTGCCATATTAACCTTAGCTTGCCCATCTCCATTTAAGAGAGAATAAATCCTTGTGCATTTAAGCCACTATTACTTTTGGTTTTCTGTTATATGTACCCAAACCTAAGCTTTCTGACACAGACTTCCTAGACCAATACTCTAATTTTAATATTGTTGGCTGAGCACAGTGGCTTATTCCTGTAGTCCTAGCACTTTGGGAGTTTGAGGCGGGTGGATCACTTGAGCCCAGGAGATTGAAACCAGCCTGGGCAACATAGTGAGACCTCATCTCTACAAATAATAAAAAAAAAATTAGGTGGGCATGGTGGTACATGCTTGTAGTCCCAGCTACCTGGGAGGCTGAGGTGAGAGGATTGCCAAAGCCTGGGAGTTTGAGGCTGCAGTGAGCCATGATTGTGCTACTGCACTCCAGCTTAGGTGACAGAGTGAGACCCTGTCTCAAAAATAAAAATATTAATAGTTTTAATATTGTTTTCTCTGATTTGCTTTTTGGTGAACTTTCTTGGAATCTTACTCGACATTTTCTTTTTTGGTTTGGCTTTCACTTTTATAATTTTCCAGAGTTCTTCCTTGTTTTGTGATTGCTCTTATCTCATAGATGCAATATCTTCTCTTACTACTGTTTTTTGTTTGGAGAAGTTTTCTATTTCCAGCATTGTTTCTGGCCTCCAACTCCTTTTTGTTATTTGCTTCTATCTATGTTTTGCATGTTAGAAGCTTTTCCCAAATACCAGGTAATCTTCCATTGCCAATTATATTGAAAAAGTCCATTCTCCAGTTGGAAGCTCCATGTCCCTGGATGAGCCTTGTTGATTGGTAGGCTCCTAGCGGAGATCAGGAAGTTGACAGTCCTTTACTGGATAATCCCCTGATGTCAACATTTGAAGATGTTTTTCTCTAAGTCTATCGAGTTTTTCCAGAGAAGATTCTTCTAACCTCCCATGGGAGTATAGTCAACCTGATTATGGAAATTCTGGGATCTGATTAGGAGAGTGATGCCTTACTGTTCAGTATGCAGATTTATAATCCTGCAATTTTCAGTCCCTCACTCTCTCCTCACCCCTCCATGGGGCCTGTTGTCCCAATGCTAAAATTTCTCTGGTTGACTTCTTGGTTACTAAAAAGCAAAAAATAACAAAATTAGATATTGTTTACAGCATTCTCTTGACTTGGCTCTGGAAGTAAGTGAACAATGATTTAACATGAAATTTCTAGAGTGCACTTGGTAGGTAGAATGTGGACAGGTTTTCTATCCCCACCCAAAGATATAAATAAGCCATGAAATAAAGAAATTGGGACCAAGACCCATAGCAAAAGGCATGTGTGCCATCTCTCCATCTGCCATTGGCACATGCCAGATGGGCTGCAGGCAGTTGCCTTCTTTCTTCTTCCATATAACTATAGGCTCAGCAATTCCCTTGCTGCTTCCTTTGTGGGTTAAGAGAGAAGGATGGAGAAACCAAAGTTCTAGTTCTCACATTTCATGTGTGTAATGCTACTGATGTTTGCAATTGTAGTCAGCTTTCCATTATATTTGCCAATGAAAGTAGGTCATGGTATAGAGATACTCGGGTCACAGAAATGTAAACTGGGGAGAAATGACATGATGACAATAGTAAGAATAGCTGGCCAGGCATGGTGGTTCATGCCTGTAATCTCAGCACTTTGGGAGACCAAGGGAAGAGGATCATTTGAAGCCAGGAGTTTGAGACCAGCCTGCGCAACTTAGTGAGACCTGTCTGTACAAAAAATAAAATAATTAGCTGGGTGTAGTGGCTGTGTGCCTGTAGTCTTGGCTATTTGGGAGGCTAGGTCGGGAGGATTACTTGAGCCTGGGAGTTCAAGGATGCGGTGAGCTCTGATTGTTTCTGGGCAACAAAGAGAGACCTTCTGTCTAAAAAAAAAAAAAGACTAATTGCTTGATACTGTATACCCATTACTCATTTAATTAGTACAGCAATACTATGAAGTACACACTATTATAATTATCCCCGTTTGTCAAGTGACAAAAATGAGGTGCAAAGGGATTAAGTAACTTGCTCAAAACCATACTGTGGACAGTGGAAAATCTGGAATTTAAAAAAAAGTCTGGGTCAGTGGCGATGGCTCACGCCAGTAATCCCATCACTTTGGGAGGCCGAGGCGGGTGGATCACGAGGTCAGGAGATCGAGACCATCCTGGCTAACACGGTGAAACCCCGTCTCTACTAAAAATACAAAAAAAATTAGCGGTGTGTGATGGCGGGCGCCTGTAGTCCCAGTTACTCGGGAGGCTGAGGGAGGAGAATGACGTGAACCCAGGAGGCGGAGCTTGCAGTGAGCCAAGATCGTGCCTCTGTACTCCAGCCCGGGAGACAGAGCGAGACTCAGTCTCACAAAAAAAAAAAAAAAAGAAAAAAAATGTTTGTCTACACTCGCTGCACACTCTGTAATGTGTTTTATTCTCATTCATTTTGTTCTTTTTAAATCATGTGTCAGATATTAAAAATCTGTTGTATGTTTTTCTAGGTTTCTTATCCATATGCTAATATTTATATTTTTGAAATTGGGATATAATTTTATCTTAGTTATGTTTTAAAGTAAAATAACGATGTTTTATAATAACTACCCAGAAATTCATTCATTTGTGAAATATCAATAGATCACCCTATTTGTGCAGGGAACTGTGCTAGTCTCTGGGTGGGATAAACCCCACGGTATTCCTTCTGTCTTCATCTTTAATGGTTTAGTGGTTTGCAGACAATCTTTAGTGGTTTGCAGACACGCATTCTACCTGTTAAGGAATGAAACCAACTATCAAGATACTAGCTTGAAATTTTTAAAAGTGGCTTAAAAGCATCTCTCATTAAAGAATTTTCAAACAAGCTGAAGACCCTATCTGACTGAGCCCATGTAATGGAGAGTCACATGTAGAATTAAATGTCAAAGCCTAAACTTTGGTCTCTGTCTTAATTTGCAGTACTGCTATGAACCTTGTTTTTCTCACGTAGAAAATAGGGATAATAAGAAAGCTAGCCTC
Organism: Rhinopithecus roxellana; assembly: GCF_007565055.1. Classification (NCBI taxonomy): domain Eukaryota; kingdom Metazoa; phylum Chordata; class Mammalia; order Primates; family Cercopithecidae; genus Rhinopithecus; species Rhinopithecus roxellana. The sequence goes on from NC_044566.1 coordinate 13,316,791, forward strand.
TGTACAGTTATGATAAAGAAATGAGAGAATACGCATGAAGCATAAGGGAAATGCATTGCAGAACCATATCGTCTTGGTGTCAATTAGATAATTGAATTAGTGCAATGAGAAAATTCTAAGCAGGTGAGGAGGCCACAGCTAATTAACCAAACAAGTAATCCACTTCTCCTTTTTTTAAAAAAATACAAGTACTTGCTTAGGATTGGAACTGCTGGGCTTCCATCTTGATAATATAGTTATGGTTGCTTTGTGGGTTATAGATTTGCAAATAATAATTCAAAAACCATGTAAGCTTGGGTGCTTTAGGAGGTTGAACTCAGTTAATCCAAGGATCTTCTCTATTCCTTCCTCACTCATCCTCCAGTATCAAGTTTTATTTGATTGGTTGAGGTAACTGTGGCAAGTAAAAATTTGCAAAGTTGCTAGACTGTTGCTGGGTTTTGAATTCATTGGGGGGTAAGAGGATATGGCATGGAATCCAGTAAATAGTCAGGATTTCTCCTTATCTCTCCTTTTAAGGAAACAGGGCAGGAGAAAAGGTCTTTGGAGCAATCCAAAGTCTTCAGGATTGGTCACTGGGCAGCACTCTGGTGATGTCAGCACAAACGAATCAGAAACATTATTGCAATTATCCATAAATTGCACTTAATTTAAAGCTTGATGAACAAAAATGATTATGTCAGGTTTTATATAACTCTAAATACAAGACTGAGGGAGGGAAAAGCAAATCAAAGCACTATTCAAGCTCAGAACATTAACTCATTGCATTCTATCAAGGATTTTTCTCCTTGGAATTACTGGGGAGAAAAACTGGGAGAAAGAGAGAGGCAGAGGATGGAAATCTGTATTGTGTCCCCATATGAATTTGAAAAAGAAAATGTTCCTTAGAGACTGAGCTTCGAATGCTGCCCAATTTGACACTTACCAATTCTCCTGGGACATCTGCTGCACTATCTGGGAATAAAAAGTGTATTCTAGAATACTTTTATGAGTCCCTAAGATCACAAGTACTTGCTGGCACCATCATATGTAAGGAAACAATAAGTCAAGAAGTCTAACCTTCCTCTTTCTTCCTTGGTATCTTATTCTCCTCCCTCTGAACACCTTAGCCAAGGCTCCCAGCTCTGACATCCATTTTTATTTTGTTACTATTGATGTTTGGCAGCCCTCAGAAGATGGAATCATGGTTCATTTTCAGTTTGAGTAATGACAGGCTTTGCCATTTCTCACCACACGTTTCTAGGAGTTTTTAAAGAAATTGCCACAGGTTAAATAACCATGGGCAGGCACCTTAATGCACTCGTGTTGGCAGCTGCTCTTTTTCCAGCCTAGAAAGTGAACAGTTCTCTCTCTCCCCTTCACAAGAGCATTTGAGAATATCTTCTATATGGTCAGGAAATGTCGAATTAAAAAAAAAAATCCCTAGAAGAGGTGATGAGAGAGAATCTATCTTTGCTCTAAAATTGAAAGCTTTTTGGATTTAATAAACTTAAACAGAAGGTAAAAATCTCATTAGTCCATAAAATATCTCTTCCTCTTCTCTTTGAGAAGGGATTGAGGTTGCCCAGGGAGTGATCCCTACAGAAGCTTTGTGTCCTGGCCTAAGGAAGCCCCATCCCCACAAAGCAGGCTCTGCATCTGCCTCAAATTTCCACAATATCCTCAGAAAGAATTTTGAAAGCTCTCCCGGGGACTGTTTTACTGGGTGGGACTAGGGAAAACCATAGGTTTTGGAATCTCACATCCTGAGTTCCATGTCCTGGCTGCCATCTACCTGAGATGGGATCTCAGGCAGGTAACTTAGTCATTGGGTAAGTTGACTTTTTCCTTATCTGGATTTCTGGGGTTGATGACAGTACTAATACCCAATTATTTCATAAAGCTGAGTGTGAAGCATAGTAACACTTATGAGGAGACTTGCATATAGCAGGTGCCCAATGAATTGTTGTTACCTCATTTAACTGCCCACTCAGCATCTCCATGGGATGTTTCATAAGCATCTCAAACACAGCAGGTTCTAAAGGGAACTCTTAATTCCCAAGTCCTACCCCCTTCCACCACGCCCTCCCCCAAATGATCCACTTTAGTTCTCTCTATCCTAGTAAATGGAGCTGCCAGCCCACCAGCTGGTCAGGAATTATTTTGACGCCTGTTTCTCTTAATCCCCACAATGAATCAAAATCAAGCCCTGTTAGTTCTGTCTTCACAACTTACCCCTATCCCACCACTTTTTCTGCTGTTTACCACCCTGGTCTGAGCCACCATCTTCTTTTGCCTGGATTACTGCAACAGCCTCCCAACTGGTCTCTCTGCCTCCACTTTTAACCTCTGTAGAGTCCATTCTTTACACAGATGCAAAGTGGTCTTTTTAAAAGGTAAATCAGATCAAGTCACCTGCCTGAGTAAAACCCTCTAATGCCTTCCAAACTTTCCTCCACAGCTCACAAGACCCTACACATTCCTGCCTCTCTGACTTTATGTCTTATTTCCTGGCTTATTATACCCAATTCACTGCCATACCTGAGACTTTCTTGCATCTCAGGGCATTTGCACATGCTGTTCCCAGCCTGGAATACTCTCTGTCAGATCTTTGTGTGGTTGGTTCATCCTTATTATTCAGGACTCTGCTCAATTATTTCCTCCTCAAAGAAGTTTTTCTGACTTCCAATCTGTAGTCACTAGGGTCATTCTCTAGTTACTATCTGTAATTCTTTTTAATTTTTTCATGGTATTTATCATTGTCTGAAATAATAATAATAAAAAAACCCGAACAACCAAACGCTCCTACTTCACTATCCAAAGGCTCAAATTTTAGCCAAAATAGGGCAAGCTGCCATCTGCCCTACCCAACAGTATGGTGGGATAGGAAGAACTCGGGGAGTAGAGTCGGATAGGCCTGAGTTTCATCTTGGTCTATCTTTTCCTTAATCTCTTTCAACTCAGTGCCCTAATCTATAAGCAGAGATGCTAAGAGCTACTTCATAAGGCTGTCTGAGGAGCCAATGAGCTAGCATATGCAAAACAGCTCAATCCTTGATACATGGAAGCTGCTTAATACATATTAGGTTCCCTTGACCTCATGATACTAATGGAGCCATCTGCTAGGAATGCTTTTTGCTGCAAGTAACAGAAAACCAAGTAGAGAGGTTTAAACTATTAGAGGTTAATTTTTCTCACCCAAAAAGTCCAGAGATGGGATGTTGCCTGCTGATTGAACAGCTCAACAACATTAGGGCTGATGTCTTTACATTTCTCTTGATTGCTCCCTTTTGGGCACATGGTGATTACTATAGCTCTAGTATCACATTTGTGGTCCAGAAAGTAAGAAGGAGGACAAGAGAAAAGTAAAGGTAAAAGAGCAAGGGACCATGACAAGCAGGCTTGTTCCTTCCCATCAAGAAAGCAGCCACTTCTCTGAGGCTCTACCTGGCAGATTCTGCATACATCTCAGTGGCAGAACTGGGGCACATGTCATCCCTAGATCCATCACAGGCCGGGGGAATGAGATTGCTGTGCCAGGCAGAGATGCACTGTCTGGTATTCCCTGGAGAAAAAACAGGGTGGTGCATTCAGAGGCGGAATAGGGTGGTGGTAGGGGGAAATGAATACCAAAATGATAAATGGTGTCTGCCACAAGGGTAGAGCTCATCCATATAATTCTGGTTAGAACAAAGGAAAACAGGAAACTTCCACTTGGCACTGCAAGTTCCAACTGTTGATGGAGATGAGCAGAGTTTAGGAGATTTAAAAATTACTGATATATTTCCTATAAATGGTCTTGCATACAAATCTATCCTTCCTGAAATTGCTTGAATTAGATACATGGAAGTATTTAGGAGTCTCAATGTCAGGCTCTGCTCAGGAAAATAATCCACATGAACTTTAGTGTATTATGTACTAAATCTAGAAAAAATTGAGATTAGCCTTTATTTATTTTTTAAAATTAATTAATTAATTACTTTTTTGAGACAAAGTCTCAGTCTGTCACCTAGGCTGGAGTGCAGTGGTGCAATCTCGGCTCACTGCAAACTCCACCTCCCGGGTTCAAGTGATTCTTCTGCCTCAGCCTCCCGGGTAGCTGGGATTGCAGGTGGAGATGGGATTTCACCATGTTGGCCAGGCTGGTCTCGAACTCCTGACCTCAGGTGATCCACCCACTTTGGCCTCCCAAAGTGCTGGGATTACAGGCATGAGTCACTGCACCCGGCCGATTAGCCTGTATTTAAAAATTTACTTTTGGTGGGGTACGGTGGCTCACACCTGTAATTCCAGCACTTTTGAGAGGCTGAGGCGGGTGGATCACGAGGTCAGGAGATCGAGACCATCCTGGCTAGCATAGTGAAACCCCATCTCTACTAAAAATACAAAAAATTAGCCGGGTGTGGTGGCGGGTGCCTATGGTCCCAGCTACTCAGGAGGCTGAGGCAGGAAAATGGTGTGAACCTGGGAGGTGGACCTTGCAGTGAGCTGAGATTGTGCCACTGTACTCCAGCCTGGGTGACAGCAAGAGTCTGTCTCAAAAAAAAAAAAAAAAAGTGTACTTTCAAAAACTGTGTCTCTAACTCCAAGCACAGAACATGTTCATAGGCTGTGAAAAGAGGCTGTGATCCAATATTCTCAAATTGTCCTTGGCAAATGATACCATTGGCTGAATGAAGAATTCATGGAACTGTGATTACTGGTAGGTTGTAAAGGCCCCAGCAGGAGGGCTGGGTGTCAGGAATGGAAGGAGAAATCAGGCACTTAGAAGCACAATAAAATGACCAAATGATGGTCATGAAGACGGACCAAGGATAGTTTACTAAATAAGATGATAACCATGAGCAATCATGTTTAAGAAAGAAAAATTACACTAAAAGACTACATTTCAGTCTGTAGTAATCCTAAGCATCTTTTGACAAAGAACTCATATCAATATGTGAAGGGGCTGCTTAGGCATGCATTTTGCAGCAATGGGAAGTAAATCCACTCCCCTGCTTGTCTATTTCTTTGTTTATCCCCCCAAAAGTAAAAAAAAAAAATTGTTGGAAGTTGGAAGAGTTGGTGGAGGGGGTGCGACTGAAGCAGATCAATGGCTCCAAACCCAGAGATCTAAACTCAAGAGAAAGGAAGAAAAAAACATACAACAGGGAGAGAAGGACTAAACAAAGACAAGCTGCCATCTCTAAGTGCACCAACCAGTTGCTAAGGATGGTTTCAAGTGAGCTCAAGTGTAAGAGAGACTTGATATTCACCTCCCCAACCGTGGCTCACTTAAAAAAATACTCCCTACTATCCTGGTCATTTCAGGCTGCCATAATAGAATACTATAGATTAGGTGACTTAACAATGAACATTTATTTTTTCACAATACTGGGGGCTGGGAAGTCCCAGATCAGCTGATTCAGTGTCTGATGAGGGCCCTCTTCCAGATTTGCAGATAGCTGTCTTCTGGTTGTATCCTCACAGGACCAAGAGACAAATCATCTCTCTTGGGTCTTTTCTTATAAGGGTACTAACTCCATTCATGGGTGCTCCACTCTCTTGACCTAATCATCTCCCAAAGGCCCAACTTCCTAATACCATCACATTGGGCATTAGGTTTCAACATATAAATTTGGGGAAGACAAAACATTCCATCCATAACACCTACTATTAGGTGCCTTATTCTCTTTCAGCACTCTCCACCTTCACAGGGATCACACATAAAGATGTTCAAACAAATTTACGTTCCCACCAGGAGCATACGGGGGCTCCAGATGTCTGCATTCTCTCCCACTCTTGGTGCTGTCAGTCTTCTTCATTGTAGCCATTCTGGTGGGTGAGTAGTGGTATCTCACTGTGATTTAACTTTCATTTCCCCAATGACTGATGGTATTGAGCAACTCTCTTCAGGCACACATTGACCATTTGGATATTGTCTTTTGTGAAGTGCACGTTCAAGTCTTTTTTTTTTTTTTTTTTTTTTTTTTTGAGACCGAATCTCACTCTGTTGCCCAGGCTGGAGTGCAGTGGTGCGCTCTCAGCTCACTGCAACCTCCACCTCCACCTGAAGCAATTCTCCTTGCCTCAGCCTCCCGAGCAGCTGGGATTGCAGATGTATGTCACCATGCCCAGCTAATTTTTGTATATTTAGTAGAGACAGGGTTTCACCATGTTGGCCAGGGTGGACTCGAACTCCTGACCTCAGGTGATCTGCCCGTCTTGGCCTCACAAAATGCTGGGATTACAAGCATAAGCCACCATGCCCCACCCCATTCCAGTCTTTTGAACATTTAAAATTTTGTTTTTATCTGTTAAAACAATTTAAAGGAGTCTTTCATAACATTTATTTATTAGATATGTGTATTGCAAATATCTTTTCTACCAGTTTGGAGTGCAGTGGCATGATCTCAGCTCACTACAACCTTCGTCTTGCAGGTTCAAGCAATTCTCCTGCCTTAGCTTCCTGAGTAAATGGGATTATAGACACATGCCACCACTCCCGTCTAATTTTTTGTATTTTTAGTAGAGATGGGTTTTTGCCATGTTGGCCAGGCTGGTCTCAAACTCCTGACCTCAAGTGATCCACCCGCCCCAGCCTCCCAGAGTGCTGGGATTAGAGGCATGAACCACCTCACCCAGCCTTAACTCTCTTAATGGTGTCTTTTGATGGACAGAAGGTTCTTCACACTAAAAAAAAAATGTTTATCAATTTTTTTCTTTTATGGTTAGCTTTTTTCGTGGTCTGTTTAAGAAACTTTTGCTTACCCCAAGGTCATTGCTATGACCTTGCAATGACCATTGCAATGAAGGGTTTTTGTTCCTTCAAAATTCATGTTGAAACTTAATTCCCAATGCAACAGTATTAGTAAGTGTGGTCTTTTGAAGGCAGTTGAGTCATGAGGGCTCTGCCTTCATGAATGGGATTAGGTGTCCTTATAAAAGGACTTGACAGAGGGAGTTTGCACCTCTTTCCTTTCTGTCCCTCTGCCATGTGAGGATACAGCATTTATCTCCTCCATTCGATCAGCAACAGGGCCCTAGCTTGGGAGCAGAGTCTAGGCCCTTACTTGACATCAAAGCTACTGGTACATTGATCTTGGACTCTCAGCCTCTAAAACTGTGAGAAATAAATGTCAGTTCTCATAAATTACCCAGTCCATGGCATTTTGTTATAGCAGCACAAACAAACTCAGATAGTGATAAAAATCTCTCTTCTGTATTCTTTCAGAAGCCTGATTAGTTTTGTTTTCACACTTAGATCTATGATGTCTGAAAATAACTTTTTCTCATGTAATCATCACAACTCCTCCTTCTAGTAAAACCTGTCAAATGCTTTAAAATATTTTGAAATCTTTTAATTCAAAGATGTACAGTGTCACTTTTTTTTTTCTTTCTTTCTTTCTTTTTTTTTTTTTTTTTTTTTTGAGATGGAGTCTTGCTCTGTTGCCAGGCTGGAGTGCAGTGGCGCAATCTCGGCTCACTGCAACTTCTGCCTTCTGGGTTCAAGCGATT
>NC_044566.1:14241698-14279344 GCF_007565055.1 Rhinopithecus roxellana
GAAGCCGTTTGCTAACACTCTTTTCGTGGAATCTGCAAAGTGATATTTGGCAGCCTATTGGGGTCCATGGTGATAAAGGAAATATCCTCACATATTAACTAAAGAGAAGCATTCTGAGAAACTGCATTGCCATGTGTGAATGCACTCACAAGTTACACGTTGTCGCTTCAGTGACAGTTTGTTGCATAGTTTAACTGGAGGATCTGCAATTAGAATACTTCATAGCGCAATGAACATTACATGACAAGGAAATATCCAGATGAAAACTAGAAAGAAGCTTTCTTAGAAACTTCTTGGTTGTGTGTGAATTCATCTCACAGAGTTACACTTATGTTTCGTGAGCAGTCCATTAACACTGTCTTTGGGGAAACTGAGAAGAGCTTCTTTGGATCACATTGAGGCCTACGCTGATAAAGGAAATTTCATCCGTTCAAAACGTGAAAGAAGCTTCTGAGAAACTTCTTTCTGATCTGAGAGTTCATCTCACAGAGTTACAACCTCTGCCTCAAGAAGAAGTTTGCTAACACTCTTCTCGTCTAATCTGCAAAGTGATATTTGGAGCCTATAGGGGCCCATGGTGATAAAGGAAATGTCCTCACATAATAACTAAAGAGAAGCTTTCTGAGAAACTGCATTACCATGTGTGAATGCAACTCACAGAGTTACACGTTTCTCTTCAGTGATCAGTTTGTTAGCACAGTTTTCTGGAGATCTGCAATTAGATACTTCATAGCGCAATGAACATTACAGTGACAAAGGAAATATCCAGATGAAAACTAGAAAGAAGCTTTCTTAGAAACTTCTTGGTGATGTGTGAATTCATCTCACAGAGTTACACTTATGTTTCGTGGAGCAGTCCATTAACACTGTCTTTGGGGAAACTGAGAAGAGCTTCTTTGGATCACATTGAGGCCTACGCTGATAAAGGAAATTTCATCCGTTCAAAACGTGAAAGAAGCTTTCTGAGAAACTTCTTTCTGATCTGTGAGTTCATCTCACAGAGTTACAACCTCTGCCTCAAGAAGAAGTTTGCTAACACTCTTCTCGTCGAATCTGCAAAGTGATATTTGGGAGCCTATAGGGGCCCATGGTGATAAAGGAAATGTCCTCACATAATAACTAAAGAGAAGCTTTCTGAGAAACTGCATTACCATGTGTGAATGCAACTCACAGAGTTACACGTTTCTCTTCAGTGATCAGTTTGTTAGCACAGTTTAATGGAGATCTGCAATTAGATACTTCATAGCGCAATGAACATTACAGTGACAAAGGAAATATCCAGATGAAAACTAGAAGGAAGCTTTCTTAGAAACTTCTTGTTGATGTGTGAATTCATCTCACAGAGTTACACTTATGTTTCGTGGAGCAGTCCATTAACACTGTCTTTGGGGAAACTGAGAAGAGCTTCTTTGGATCACATTGAGGCCTACGCTGATAAAGGAAATTTCATCCGTTCAAAACGTGAAAGAAGCTTTCTGAGAAACTTCTTTCTGATCTGTGAGTTCATCTCACAGAGTTACAACCTCTGCCTCAAGAAGAAGTTTGCTAACACTCTTCTCGTCTAATCTGCAAAGTGATATTTGGAGGCCTATAGGGGCCCATGGTGATAAAGGAAATGTCCTCACATAATAACTAAAGAGAAGCTTTCTGAGAAACTGCATTACCATGTGTGAATGCAACTCACAGAGTTACACGTTTCTCTTCAGTGATCAGTTTGTTAGCATAGTTTAATGGAGATCTGCAATTAGATACTTCATAGCGCAATGAACATTACAGTGACAAAGGAAATATCCAGATGAAAACTAGAAAGAAGCTTTCTTAGAAACTTCTTGGTGATGTGTGAATTCATCTCACAGAGTTACACTTATGTTTCGTGGAGCAGTCCATTAACACTGTCTTTGGGGAAACTGAGAAGAGCTTCTTTGGATCACATTGAGGCCTACGCTGATAAAGGAAATTTCATCCGTTCAAAACGTGAAAGAAGCTTTCTGAGAAACTTCTTTCTGATCTGTGAGTTCATCTCACAGAGTTACAACCTCTGCCTCAAGAAGAAGTTTGCTAACACTCTTCTCGTCTAATCTGCAAAGTGATATTTGGGAGCCTATAGGGGCCCATGGTGATAAAGGAAATGTCCTCACATAATAACTAAAGAGAAGCTTTCTGAGAAACTGCATTACCATGTGTGAATGCAACTCACAGAGTTACACGTTTCTCTTCAGTGATCAGTTTGTTAGCATAGTTTAATGGAGATCTGCAATTAGATACTTCATAGCGCAATGAACATTACAGTGACAAAGGAAATATCCAGATGAAAACTAGAAGGAAGCTTTCTTAGAAACTTCTTGTTGATGTGTGAATTCATCTCACAGAGTTACACTTATGTTTCGTGGAGCAGTCCATTAACACTGTCTTTGGGGAAACTGAGAAGGGCTTCTTTGGATCACATTGAGGCCTACGCTGATAAAGGAAATTTCATCCGGTCAAAACGTGAAAGAAGCTTTCTGAGAAACTTCTTTCTGATCTGTGAGTTCATCTCACAGAGTTACAACCTCTGCCTCAAGAAGAAGTTTGCTAACACTCTTCTCGTCTAATCTGCAAAGTGATATTTGGGAGGCCTATAGGGGCCCATGGTGATAAAGGAAATGTCCTCACATAATAACTAAAGAGAAGCTTTCTGAGAAACTGCATTACCATGTGTGAATGCAACTCACAGAGTTACACGTTTCTCTTCAGTGATCAGTTTGTTAGCATAGTTTAATGGAGATCTGCAATTAGATACTTCATAGCGCAATGAACATTACAGTGACAAAGGAAATATCCAGATGAAAACTAGAAAGAAGCTTTCTTAGAAACTTCTTGGTGATGTGTGAATTCATCTCACAGAGTTACACTTATGTTTCGTGGAGCAGTCCATTAACACTGTCTTTGGGGAAACTGAGAAGAGCTTCTTTGGATCACATTGAGGCCTACGCTGATAAAGGAAATTTCATCCGTTCAAAACGTGAAAGAAGCTTTCTGAGAAACTTCTTTCTGATCTGTGAGTTCATCTCACAGAGTTACAACCTCTGCCTCAAGAAGAAGTTTGCTAACACTCTTCTCGTCGAATCTGCAAAGTGATATTTGGGAGCCTATAGGGGCCCATGGTGATAAAGGAAATGTCCTCACATAATAACTAAAGAGAAGCTTTCTGAGAAACTGCATTACCATGTGTGAATGCAACTCACAGAGTTACACGTTTCTCTTCAGTGATCAGTTTGTTAGCACAGTTTTCTGGAGATCTGCAATTAGATACTTCATAGCGCAATGAACATTACAGTGACAAAGGAAATATCCACAGATGAAAACTAGAAGGAAGCTTTCTTAGAAACTTCTTGTTGATGTGTGAATTCATCTCACAGAGTTACACTTATGTTTCGTGGAGCAGTCCATTAACACTGTCTTTGGGGAAACTGAGAAGGGCTTCTTTGGATCACATTGAGGCCTACGCTGATAAAGGAAATTTCATCCGTTCAAAACGTGAAAGAAGCTTTCTGAGAAACTTCTTTCTGATCTGTGAGTTCATCTCACAGAGTTACAACCTCTGCCTCAAGAAGAAGTTTGCTAACACTCTTCTCGTCGTATCTGCAAAGTGATATTTGGGAGCCTATAGGGGCCCATGGTGATAAAGGAAATGTCCTCACATAATAACTAAAGAGAAGCTTTCTGAGAAACTGCATTACCATGTGTGAATGCAACTCACAGAGTTACACGTTTCTCTTCAGTGATCAGTTTGTTAGCACAGTTTTCTGGAGATCTGCAATTAGATACTTCATAGCGCAATGAACATTACAGTGACAAAGGAAATATCCAGATGAAAACTAGAAGGAAGCTTTCTTAGAAACTTCTTGTTGATGTGTGAATTCATCTCACAGAGTTACACTTATGTTTCGTGGAGCAGTCCATTAACACTGTCTTTGGGGAAACTGAGAAGAGCTTCTTTGGATCACATTGAGGCCTACGCTGATAAAGGAAATTTCATCCGTTCAAAACGTGAAAGAAGCTTTCTGAGAAACTTCTTTCTGATCTGTGAGTTCATCTCACAGAGTTACAACCTCTGCCTCAAGAAGAAGTTTGCTAACACTCTTCTCGTCGAATCTGCAAAGTGATATTTGGGAGCCTATAGGGGCCCATGGTGATAAAGGAAATGTCCTCACATAATAACTAAAGAGAAGCTTTCTGAGAAACTGCATTACCATGTGTGAATGCAACTCACAGAGTTACACGTTTCTCTTCAGTGATCAGTTTGTTAGCACAGTTTTCTGGAGATCTGCAATTAGATACTTCATAGCGCAATGAACATTACAGTGACAAAGGAAATATCCAGATGAAAACTAGAAAGAAGCTTTCTTAGAAACTTCTTGGTGATGTGTGAATTCATCTCACAGAGTTACACTTATGTTTCGTGGAGCAGTCCATTAACACTGTCTTTGGGGAAACTGAGAAGAGCTTCTTTGGATCACATTGAGGCCTACGCTGATAAAGGAAATTTCATCCATTCAAAACGTGAAAGAAGCTTTCTGAGAAACTTCTTTCTGATCTGTGAGTTCATCTCACAGAGTTACAACCTCTGCCTCAAGAAGAAGTTTGCTAACACTCTTCTCGTCTAATCTGCAAAGTGATATTTGGAGGCCTATAGGGGCCCATGGTGATAAAGGAAATGTCCTCACATAATAACTAAAGAGAAGCTTTCTGAGAAACTGCATTACCATGTGTGAATGCAACTCACAGAGTTACACGTTTCTCTTCAGTGATCAGTTTGTTAGCATAGTTTAATGGAGATCTGCAATTAGATACTTCATAGCGCAATGAACATTACAGTGACAAAGGAAATATCCAGATGAAAACTAGAAAGAAGCTTTCTTAGAAACTTCTTGGTGATGTGTGAATTCATCTCACAGAGTTACACTTATGTTTCGTGGAGCAGTCCATTAACACTGTCTTTGGGGAAACTGAGAAGGGCTTCTTTGGATCACATTGAGGCCTACGCTGATAAAGGAAATTTCATCCGTTCAAAACGTGAAAGAAGCTTTCTGAGAAACTTCTTTCTGATCTGAGAGTTCATCTCACAGAGTTACAACTCTGCCTCAAGAAGTTTGCTAACACTCTTTCGTCTAATCTGTAAAGTGATATTTGGAGGCCTATAGGGGCCCATGGTGATAAAGGAAATGTCCTCACATAATAACTAAAGAGAAGCTTTCTGAGAAACTGCATTGCCATGTGTGAATGCAACTCACAGAGTTACGCCATTGTTTTTTGCAGCCGTTTCTTAGGACTGTTTCCGTGGATTCCGAGAAGTGATCTTTCAGATAGCTTTGAAGAATAGAAGGAAAAAGAAATATCCTCCAAGAGAAAGCAGAACCAAGCTTTCTGAGAAACTGCTTTGTGAATTAATCATTTCACAGTGTTCTATCACCCTTTCTCGGGGGAGTTTCCTAGCACTCATTTGAGGAATCTCAGATGTGATGTCTTGGATATCGTTGAATCGCATGCTGAATAAGGAACTATCCTCAGAGAAACCTGCAGAGAAGCCTTTTCAGAAACTTCTTTGTTGTGGGTGATTTCAGCCCACAGATGTCCATCATTGTTACCACTGAGAAACTTGCTAGGAGAGTTTTCGCAGAATCTGCAATAGGACACACGGTGGCGCTCCAAGACCACAAATAACTTCGTCTAGGTAAAGAAAGAAGCTTTCTGAGAAACCGCTTTGTGATATGTGAATTCAACTCACTAAGTTGCAGCTGTATTTCGTGGGGCCGTGGCCTAGCCCTATTTGTGTGGAATCTGAGAACAGATATTCCCGAACCCTTTGAAAACAATGGGGCCAAGGGAAACATCTTCCAATAAAAATGAGAAAGAAGCTTACTGAGAAACTTCTTTCTGATCTGTGAGTTCATCTCACAGAGTTACAATCTCTGCCTCAAGAAGCCGTTTGCTAACACTCTTTTCGTGGAATCTGCAAAGTGATATTTGGCAGCCTATTGGGGTCCATGGTGATAAAGGAAATATCCTCACATATTAACTAAAGAGAAGCATTCTGAGAAACTGCATTGCCATGTGTGAATGCAACTCACAGAGTTACACGTTTCTCTTCAGTGATCAGTTTGTTAGCATAGTTTTCTGGAGATCTGCAATTAGATACTTCATAGCGCAATGAACATTACAGTGACAAAGGAAATATCCAGATGAAAACTAGAAAGAAGCTTTCTTAGAAACTTCTTGGTGATGTGTGAATTCATCTCACAGAGTTACACTTATGTTTCGTGGAGCAGTCCATTAACACTGTCTTTGGGGAAACTGAGAAGGGCTTCTTTGGATCACATTGAGGCCTACGCTGATAAAGGAAATTTCATCCGTTCAAAACGTGAAAGAAGCTTTCTGAGAAACTTCTTTCTGATCTGAGAGTTCATCTCACAGAGTTACAACCTCTGCCTCAAGAAGAAGTTTGCTAACACTCTTCTCGTCTAATCTGCAAAGTGATATTTGGAGGCCTATAGGGGCCCATGGTGATAAAGGAAATGTCCTCACATAATAACTAAAGAGAAGCTTTCTGAGAAACTGCATTACCATGTGTGAATGCAACTCACAGAGTTACACGTTTCTCTTCAGTGATCAGTTTGTTAGCATAGTTTAATGGAGATCTGCAATTAGATACTTCATAGCGCAATGAACATTACAGTGACAAAGGAAATATCCAGATGAAAACTAGAAAGAAGCTTTCTTAGAAACTTCTTGTTGATGTGTGAATTCATCTCACAGAGTTACACTTATGTTTCGTGGAGCAGTCCATTAACACTGTCTTTGGGGAAACTGAGAAGAGCTTCTTTGGATCACATTGAGGCCTACGCTGATAAAGGAAATTTCATCCGTTCAAAACGTGAAAGAAGCTTTCTGAGAAACTTCTTTCTGATCTGTGAGTTCATCTCACAGAGTTACAACCTCTGCCTCAAGAAGAAGTTTGCTAACACTCTTCTCGTCTAATCTGCAAAGTGATATTTGGGAGCCTATAGGGGCCCATGGTGATAAAGGAAATGTCCTCACATAATAACTAAAGAGAAGCTTTCTGAGAAACTGCATTACCATGTGTGAATGCAACTCACAGAGTTACACGTTTCTCTTCAGTGATCAGTTTGTTAGCACTAGTTTCATGGAGATCTGCAATTAGATACTTCATAGCGCAATGAACATTACAGTGACAAAGGAAATATCCAGATGAAAACTAGAAAGAAGCTTTCTTAGAAACTTCTTGGTGATGTGTGAATTCATCTCACAGAGTTACACTTATGTTTCGTGGAGCAGTCCATTAACACTGTCTTTGGGGAAACTGAGAAGAGCTTCTTTGGATCACATTGAGGCCTACGCTGATAAAGGAAATTTCATCCGTTCAAAACGTGAAAGAAGCTTTCTGAGAAACTTCTTTCTGATCTGTGAGTTCATCTCACAGAGTTACAACCTCTGCCTCAAGAAGAAGTTTGCTAACACTCTTCTCGTCTAATCTGCAAAGTGATATTTGGAGGCCTATAGGGGCCCATGGTGATAAAGGAAATGTCCTCACATAATAACTAAAGAGAAGCTTTCTGAGAAACTGCATTACCATGTGTGAATGCAACTCACAGAGTTACACGTTTCTCTTCAGTGATCAGTTTGTTAGCACAGTTTTCTGGAGATCTGCAATTAGATACTTCATAGCGCAATGAACATTACAGTGACAAAGGAAATATCCAGATGAAAACTAGAAGGAAGCTTTCTTAGAAACTTCTTGTTGATGTGTGAATTCATCTCACAGAGTTACACTTATGTTTCGTGGAGCAGTCCATTAACACTGTCTTTGGGGAAACTGAGAAGGGCTTCTTTGGATCACATTGAGGCCTACGCTGATAAAGGAAATTTCATCCGGTCAAAACGTGAAAGAAGCTTTCTGAGAAACTTCTTTCTGATCTGTGAGTTCATCTCACAGAGTTACAACCTCTGCCTCAAGAAGAAGTTTGCTAACACTCTTCTCGTCTAATCTGCAAAGTGATATTTGGAGGCCTATAGGGGCCCATGGTGATAAAGGAAATGTCCTCACATAATAACTAAAGAGAAGCTTTCTGAGAAACTGCATTACCATGTGTGAATGCAACTCACAGAGTTACACGTTTCTCTTCAGTGATCAGTTTGTTAGCATAGTTTAATGGAGATCTGCAATTAGATACTTCATAGCGCAATGAACATTACAGTGACAAAGGAAATATCCAGATGAAAACTAGAAGAAGCTTTCTTAGAAACTTCTTGGTGATGTGTGAATTCATCTCACAGAGTTACACTTATGTTTCGTGGAGCAGTCCATTAACACTGTCTTTGGGGAAACTGAGAAGGGCTTCTTTGGATCACATTGAGGCCTACGCTGATAAAGGAAATTTCATCCGTTCAAAACGTGAAAGAAGCTTTCTGAGAAACTTCTTTCTGATCTGTGAGTTCATCTCACAGAGTTACAACCTCTGCCTCAAGAAGAAGTTTGCTAACACTCTTCTCGTCTAATCTGCAAAGTGATATTTGGAGGCCTATAGGGGCCCATGGTGATAAAGGAAATGTCCTCACATAATAACTAAAGAGAAGCTTTCTGAGAAACTGCATTACCATGTGTGAATGCAACTCACAGAGTTACACGTTTCTCTTCAGTGATCAGTTTGTTAGCATAGTTTAATGGAGATCTGCAATTAGATACTTCATAGCGCAATGAACATTACAGTGACAAAGGAAATATCCAGATGAAAACTAGAAGAAGCTTTCTTAGAAACTTCTTGGTGATGTGTGAATTCATCTCACAGAGTTACACTTATGTTTCGTGGAGCAGTCCATTAACACTGTCTTTGGGGAAACTGAGAAGGGCTTCTTTGGATCACATTGAGGCCTACGCTGATAAAGGAAATTTCATCCGTTCAAAACGTGAAAGAAGCTTTCTGAGAAACTTCTTTCTGATCTGTGAGTTCATCTCACAGAGTTACAACCTCTGCCTCAAGAAGAAGTTTGCTAACACTCTTCTCGTCTAATCTGCAAAGTGATATTTGGAGCCTATAGGGGCCCATGGTGATAAAGGAAATGTCCTCACATAATAACTAAAGAGAAGCTTTCTGAGAAACTGCATTACCATGTGTGAATGCAACTCACAGAGTTACACGTTTCTCTTCAGTGATCAGTTTGTTAGCATAGTTTTATGGAGATCTGCAATTAGATACTTCATAGCGCAATGAACATTACAGTGACAAAGGAAATATCCAGATGAAAACTAGAAGGAAGCTTTCTTAGAAACTTCTTGGTGATGTGTGAATTCATCTCACAGAGTTACACTTATGTTTCGTGGAGCAGTCCATTAACACTGTCTTTGGGGAAACTGAGAAGGGCTTCTTTGGATCACATTGAGGCCTACGCTGATAAAGGAAATTTCATCCGTTCAAAACGTGAAAGAAGCTTTCTGAGAAACTTCTTTCTGATCTGTGAGTTCATCTCACAGAGTTACAACCTCTGCCTCAAGAAGAAGTTTGCTAACACTCTTCTCGTCTAATCTGCAAAGTGATATTTGGAGGCCTATAGGGGCCCATGGTGATAAAGGAAATGTCCTCACATAATAACTAAAGAGAAGCTTTCTGAGAAACTGCATTACCATGTGTGAATGCAACTCACAGAGTTACACGTTTCTCTTCAGTGATCAGTTTGTTAGCATAGTTTAATGGAGATCTGCAATTAGATACTTCATAGCGCAATGAACATTACAGTGACAAAGGAAATATCCAGATGAAAACTAGAAAGAAGCTTTCTTAGAAACTTCTTGGTGATGTGTGAATTCATCTCACAGAGTTACACTTATGTTTCGTGGAGCAGTCCATTAACACTGTCTTTGGGGAAACTGAGAAGAGCTTCTTTGGATCACATTGAGGCCTACGCTGATAAAGGAAATTTCATCCGTTCAAAACGTGAAAGAAGCTTTCTGAGAAACTTCTTTCTGATCTGTGAGTTCATCTCACAGAGTTACAACCTCTGCCTCAAGAAGAAGTTTGCTAACACTCTTCTCGTCTAATCTGCAAAGTGATATTTGGAGGCCTATAGGGGCCCATGGTGATAAAGGAAATGTCCTCACATAATAACTAAAGAGAAGCTTTCTGAGAAACTGCATTACCATGTGTGAATGCAACTCACAGAGTTACACGTTTCTCTTCAGTGATCAGTTTGTTAGCATAGTTTAATGGAGATCTGCAATTAGATACTTCATAGCGCAATGAACATTACAGTGACAAAGGAAATATCCAGATGAAAACTAGAAGGAAGCTTTCTTAGAAACTTCTTGTTGATGTGTGAATTCATCTCACAGAGTTACACTTATGTTTCGTGGAGCAGTCCATTAACACTGTCTTTGGGGAAACTGAGAAGGGCTTCTTTGGATCACATTGAGGCCTACGCTGATAAAGGAAATTTCATCCGTTCAAAACGTGAAAGAAGCTTTCTGAGAAACTTCTTTCTGATCTGTGAGTTCATCTCACAGAGTTACAACCTCTGCCTCAAGAAGAAGTTTGCTAACACTCTTCTCGTCGAATCTGCAAAGTGATATTTGGGAGCCTATAGGGGCCCATGGTGATAAAGGAAATGTCCTCACATAATAACTAAAGAGAAGCTTTCTGAGAAACTGCATTACCATGTGTGAATGCAACTCACAGAGTTACACGTTTCTCTTCAGTGATCAGTTTGTTAGCACAGTTTTCTGGAGATCTGCAATTAGATACTTCATAGCGCAATGAACATTACAGTGACAAAGGAAATATCCAGATGAAAACTAGAAGGAAGCTTTCTTAGAAACTTCTTGTTGATGTGTGAATTCATCTCACAGAGTTACACTTATGTTTCGTGGAGCAGTCCATTAACACTGTCTTTGGGGAAACTGAGAAGGGCTTCTTTGGATCACATTGACGGCCTACGCTGATAAAGGAAATTTCATCCGTTCAAAACGTGAAAGAAGCTTTCTGAGAAACTTCTTTCTGATCTGTGAGTTCATCTCACAGAGTTACAACCTCTGCCTCAAGAAGAAGTTTGCTAACACTCTTCTCGTCGTAATCTGCAAAGTGATATTTGGAGGCCTATAGGGGCCCATGGTGATAAAGGAAATGTCCTCACATAATAACTAAAGAGAAGCTTTCTGAGAAACTGCATTACCATGTGTGAATGCAACTCACAGAGTTACACGTTTCTCTTCAGTGATCAGTTTGTTAGCACAGTTTTCTGGAGATCTGCAATTAGATACTTCATAGCGCAATGAACATTACAGTGACAAAGGAAATATCCACAGATGAAAACTAGAAGAAGCTTTCTTAGAAACTTCTTGTTGATGTGTGAATTCATCTCACAGAGTTACACTTATGTTTCGTGGAGCAGTCCATTAACACTGTCTTTGGGGAAACTGAGAAGAGCTTCTTTGGATCACATTGAGGCCTACGCTGATAAAGGAAATTTCATCCGTTCAAAACGTGAAAGAAGCTTTCTGAGAAACTTCTTTCTGATCTGTGAGTTCATCTCACAGAGTTACAACCTCTGCCTCAAGAAGAAGTTTGCTAACACTCTTCTCGTCGAATCTGCAAAGTGATATTTGGGAGGCCTATAGGGGCCCATGGTGATAAAGGAAATGTCCTCACATAATAACTAAAGAGAAGCTTTCTGAGAAACTGCATTACCATGTGTGAATGCAACTCACAGAGTTACACGTTTCTCTTCAGTGATCAGTTTGTTAGCACAGTTTTCTGGAGATCTGCAATTAGATACTTCATAGCGCTAATGAACATTACAGTGACAAAGGAAATATCCAGATGAAAACTAGAAAGAAGCTTTCTTAGAAACTTCTTGGTGATGTGTGAATTCATCTCACAGAGTTACACTTATGTTTCGTGGAGCAGTCCATTAACACTGTCTTTGGGGAAACTGAGAAGGGCTTCTTTGGATCACATTGAGGCCTACGCTGATAAAGGAAATTTCATCCGGTCAAAACGTGAAAGAAGCTTTCTGAGAAACTTCTTTCTGATCTGTGAGTTCATCTCACAGAGTTACAACCTCTGCCTCAAGAAGAAGTTTGCTAACACTCTTCTCGTCTAATCTGCTAAAGTGATATTTGGAGGCCTATAGGGGCCCATGGTGATAAAGGAAATGTCCTCACCTAATAACTAAAGAGAAGCTTTCTGAGAAACTGCATTACCATGTGTGAATGCAACTCACAGAGTTACACGTTTCTCTTCAGTGATCAGTTTGTTAGCATAGTTTAATGGAGATCTGCAATTAGATACTTCATAGCGCAATGAACATTACAGTGACAAAGGAAATATCCAGATGAAAACTAGAAGAAGCTTTCTTAGAAACTTCTTGGTGATGTGTGAATTCATCTCACAGAGTTACACTTATGTTTCGTGGAGCAGTCCATTAACACTGTCTTTGGGGAAACTGAGAAGGGCTTCTTTGGATCACATTGAGGCCTACGCTGATAAAGGAAATTTCATCCATTCAAAACGTGAAAGAAGCTTTCTGAGAAACTTCTTCTGATCTGTGAGTTCATCTCACAGAGTTACAACCTCTGCCTCAAGAAGAGTTTGCTAACACTCTTTCGTCTCTGCAAAGTGATATTTGGAGCCTATAGGGGCCCATGGTGATAAAGGAAATATCCTCACATAATAACTAAAGAGAAGCTTTCTGAGAAACTGCATTGCCATGTGTGAATGCAACTCACAGAGTTACGCCATTGTTTTTTGCAGCCGTTTCTTAGGACTGTTTCCGTGGATTCCGAGAAGTGATATTTCAGATAGCTTTGAAGAATAGAAGGAAAAAGATATCCTCCAAGAGAAAGCAGAACCAAGCTTTCTGAGAAACTGCTTGTGATAGTGAATTCATTTCACAGTGTTCTATCACCCTTTCTCGGGGGAGTTTCCTAGCACTCATTTGAGGAATCTCAGATGTGATGTCTTGGATATCGTTGAATCGCATGCTGAATAAGGAACTATCCTCAGAGAACCTGCAGAGAAGCCTTTCAGAAACTTCTTTGTTGTGGGTGATTTCAGCCCACAGATGTCCATCAGTTATCCTTCTCACAGACAAGTTACACTTATGTTTTTCGTGGAGCAGTCCATTAACACTGTCTTTGGGAAACTGAAAGAGCTTCTTTGATCACATTGAGCCTACGCTGATAAAGGAAATCTCATTCACGTTCAAACGTGAAAGAAGCTTTCTCTGAGAAACTTCTTTCTGATCTTGAGTTCATCTCACAGTTACAACCTCTGCCTCAAGAAGAAGTTTGCTAACCTACTCTTCTCGTCGAATCCTCGCAAAGTGATATTGTTGGGAGCCTATAGGGGCCCATGGTGATAAAGGAAATTTCCTCACATATAACTAAAGAGAAGCTTTCTGAGAAACTGCATTGACCATGTGTGAATGCACTCACAAGTTCAACCGTTTTTCTCCTTCAGTGATCAGTTTGTTTAGCACACAGTTTTTCTGGAGATCTGCAATTAGACTTCATAGCGTAATGAACATTACAGTGACAAAAGGAAATATCCAGTGAAAACTAGAAAGAACGCTTTCTTAGAAACTTCTTGGTGATGTGTGAAATTCATCTCACAGAGTTACACTTTATGTTTCGTGGAGCAGTCCATTAACACTGTCTTTGGGGAACTGAGAAGGGCTTCTTCTTTGGGATCACATTGGGCTTACACTACGCTGATAAAGGAAATTTCCATCCATTCAAACGTGAAAGAAGCTTTCGTAGAAACTTCTTTCTGCATCTGTGAGTTCATCTCACAGAGTTACAAACCTCTGCCTCAAGAAGAAGTTTTTGCTACACTCTTCTCGTGTCTAATCTCCAAAGTGATATTTGGGGCCTATAGGGGCCCCATGGTGATAAAGGAATATGTCCTCACATAATAACTAAAGAGAAGCGCTTCCTGAGAAACACTGCATTACCAAGTGTGAATGCAACTCACAGAGTTACCACGTTTTCTCTCAGTGATCAGTTTTGTTAGCATAAGTTTATGGAGATCTGCAGTTAGAAGATACTTCATAGCGCAATGAACATTACAGTGACAAAGAAATATCACAGATGAAAACTAGAAAGAAGCTTTTCTTAGAAACTTCTTGGTGATGTGTGAATCATCTCACAGAGTTTACACTTATGTTTCGTGGAGCAGTCCATACACTGCTTTTGGGAAACTGAGAGGGGCTTCTTTGATCACATTGAGGCCTACGCTGATAAAGGAAATTTCATCCGTTTCAAAACGTGAAAGAAGCTTTCCTGAGAAACTTCTTTCGGATCTGGAGTTCATCTCACAGAGTTACAAACTCTGGCCTCAAGAAGAAGTTTGCTAACACTCTTTCGTCTAAATCTGAAAGTGGATATTTGGGGAGGCCTATAGGGGCCCATGGTGATAAAGGAAATGTCCTCACATAATAATAAAAGAGAAGCTTTCTATCTGAGAAACTGCATTGCCATGTGTGAATGCAACTCACAGAGTTACCCGTTTTTTTGCAGGAAGCGTTTGTTAGTCATTCTTAGACTTCTGTGGATCTCAAAGTTGATACTTTCACTAGCGCAATGAACTAAAGTGAACAAAGAAATATCCCAAGAGAAAAGAGAACCAAGCTTTTCTAGAACTTCTTTTTGTGATATGTGAATTCATTTTCACAGTTCTAACATTTTTCCTGGGGGAGTTTCCTAGCACTCTGTGAGGATATCAGATGGAGCTCTTTGGATATCTTGAGCATACGCTGATAAGGACTATCCCTCAAAACCGTGAGAGAAGGCTTTTCAGAAAAACTTCTTTCCTTTGTGATCGGGGTTGATTCACCTCACAGAAAGGTCCATCATTGTACCATGAAGAACTTGCCTAAATCTTTTTCGCGCAAAGTGTTCTTGGGAGCCTAGGGGCGCCCATAAAAAAATCTAACTTCGTCAAGGTAACAAAAAGAAGCTTTCTTGAGAAACGCTTTGGTGATATGTGAATTAATGAACTCACAGAGTTTCAGCTGTATTTTCGTGGACAGTGGTGCCGTGGCCTAGTACCCCCTATTATGTGGGAATGTCTTAGAACAGATTATTTTCCCGAATCGTCAAGACAAAAAAAAAACTGTTTTCGAAACAATGCGGGCCCAAAGGGAAACACTGCTTTGGCCAATCAAAATGAGAAAGAAAAAAAAAAAAAAAGCTTTCTGAGAAACTTCTTTTCTGATCCTGTGAGTTCATCTCACAGAGTTACAACCTCTTGCCTCAAGAAGCGTTTGCTAACACTCTTCTTTCGTGATCTGCAAAGTGATATTTGGCAGCCTATGGGGTCCATGTGGTGATAAAGGAAATATCCTCCCACATATTAACTAAAGAGAAGCATTTCTGAGAAACTAACTGCATTGCCAGGTGTGAATGCAACTCACAGAGTTACACGTTTCTCTTCAGTGATTCAGTTTGTTTAGCATAGTTTTCTGGAGATCTTCAATTAGATACTTTCATACGCAATGAACATTTACAGTGACAAAGGAAATATCCAAGAATGAAAACTAGAAAGAACTTTTCTAGAAACTTCTTGGTGATGTGTGATTCATCTCACAGAGTTACACTTTGTTCGTGGAGCAGTCCATTAACACTGTCTTTTGGGGAAACTGAGAAGGCTTTCTTTGGATCACATTGAGGCTACGTGATAAAGGAAATTTCATCCGTCCAAAACGTGAAAGAAGCTTTTCTGAGAAACTTCTTTCTTGATCTGGAGTTTCATCTCACAGAGTTACACCTCTGCCCCTCAAGAAGAAGTTTGCTAACACTCTTTCGTCAAATCTGAAAGTGATATTTGGAGCCTAATGGGGCCCATGGTGATAAAGGAAATGTCCTCACATAATAACTAAAGAAAGCTTTCTGAGAAACTGCATTACCATGTGTGAATGCAACTCACCAGAGTTACACGTTTCTCTTCAGTGATCAGTTTGTTAGCAAGTTTTTGAGTCTGCAATTAGATACTTCATAGCGCAATGAACATTACATGACAAAGGAAATATCCCAGATGAAAACTAGAAGAAGCTTTCTTAGAAAACTTCTGTGATGTGTGAATTCATCTCACAGAGTTACACTTATGTTTCGTGAGCAGTCCATTAACACTGTCTTTGGGAAACTGAGAGAGGCTTCTTTGGATCACATTGAGGCCTACGCTGATAAAGGAAATTTCATCCGTTCAAAACGTGAAAGAAGCTTTCTGGAAACTCTTTCTGATCTGTGAGTTCATCTCACAGAGTTACAAACCTCTGCCTCAAGAAGAATTTTGCTAACACTCTTCTCCGTCGAATCTGCAAATGATATTTGGGAGCCTATAGGGGCCCATGGTGATAAAGGAAATTCCTCACATAATAACTAAAGAGAAGCTTTCTGAGAAACTGCATTACCATGTGTGAATGCAACTCACAGAGTTACACGTTTCTCTTCAGTGATCAGTTTGTTAGCACAGTTTTCTGGAGATCTGCAATTAGATACTTCATAGCGCAATGAACATTACAGTGACAAAGGAAATACCAGATGAAAACTAGAAGAAGCTTTTCTAGAAACTTCTTGTGTGTGTGTGAATTCATCTCACAGAGTTACACTTATGTTTCGTGGAGCAGTCCATTAACACTGTCTTTGGGGAAACTGAGAACTTCTTTGGATCACATTGAGGCCTACGCTGATAAAGGAAATTTCATCCGTTCAAACGTGAAAGAACTTTCTGAGAAACTTCTTTCTGATCTGAGAGTTCATCTCACAGAGTTACAACCTCTGCCTCAAGAAGAGTTTCTAACACTCTTCTGTGAATCTGCAAAGTGATATTTGGGAGCCTATAGGGCCCATGGTGATAAAGGAAATTCCTCACATAATAACTAAAGAGAAGCTTTCTGAGAAACTGCATTCCATGTGTGAATGCAACTCACAGAGTTACACGTTTCTCTTCAGTGATCGTTTGTTAGCACAGTTTTTGGAGATCTGCAATTAGATACTCTCATAGCGCAATGAACATTACAGTGACAAAGGATATCCAAGATGAAAACTAGAAGAAGCTTCTTAGAAACTTCTTGTGGATGTGTGAATTCATCTCTCACAGAGTTACACTTATGTTTCGTGGAGCAGTCCATTAACACTGTCTTTGGGGAAACTGAGAGGGCTCTTTGGATCACATTGAGCCTACCGCTGATAAAGGAATTTCATCACCGTTCAAAACGTGAAAGAAGCTTTCTGAGAAACTTCTTTCTGATCTGTGAGTTCATCTCACAGAGTTACACCTCTGCCCAAGCAGAGTTTGTAACCCTCTTCTCGTGGATCTGCAAGTGATATTTGGGAGCCTATAGGGGCCCATGGTGATAAGGAAAATTCCTCACATAATAACTAAAGAGAGCTTTCTGAGAAACACTGCATTACCATGTGTGAATGCAACTCAAAGAGTTACACGTTTCTCTTCAGTGATCAGTTTGTTAGCAAGTTTTCTGGAGATCTGCAATTAGATACTTCATAGCGCAATGAACATTACAGTGACAAAGGAAATATCCACAGATGAAAACTAGAAGAAGCTTTCTTAGAAACTTCTTGTGTGTGTGAATTCATCTCACAGAGTTACACTTATGTTTCGTGGAGCAGTCCATTAACACTGTCTTTGGGAAACTGAGAAGAGCTTCTTGGATCACATTGGAGCCTACGCTGATAAAGGAAATTTTCTCATCACAACGTGAAAGAAGCTTTCTGAGAAACTTCTTTCTGATCTGTGAGTTCATCTCACAGAGTTACAACCTCTGCCTCAGAAGCAGTTTGCTAACACTCTTTCGTCATCTGCAAAGTGATATTTGGAGCCTATAGGGCCCATGGTGATAAAGGAAATTCCCACATATAACTAAAGAGAAGCTTTCTGAGAAACTGCATTGCACATGTTGTGAATGCAACTCACAGAGTTACACGTTTCTCTTCAGTGATCAGTTTGTTAGCAAGTTTTCTGGAGATCTGCAATTAGATCTTCATAGCGCAATGAACATTACAGTGACAAAGGAAATATCCACATATGAAAACTAGAAAAAGCTTTCTTAGAAACTTCTTGGTGATGTGTGAATTCATCTCACAGAGTTACACTTATGTTTCGTGGACAGTCCATTAACACTGTCTTTGGGGAAACTGAAGAGGCTTCTGATCACATTGAGGCCTACGCTATAAGGAAATTTCATCCTTCAACGTTCAAAACGAAAGAAGCTTCTCTGAGAAACTTCTTTCTGATCTGTGAGTTCATCTCACAGAGTTACAACCTCTGCCTCAAGAAGAAGTTTGCTAACACTCTTCTCGTCTAATCTGCAAAGTGATATTTGGAGCCTATAGGGGCCCATGGTGATAAAGGAAATGTCCTCACATAATAACTAAAGAGAAGCTTTCTGAGAAACTGCATTCCATGTGTGAATGCACTCACAGAGTTACACGTTTCTCTTCAGTGATCAGTTTTGTAGCAATTTTTGGAGATCTGCAATTAGATACTTCATAGCGCAATGAACATTACAGTGACAAAGGAAATATCCAGATGAAAACTAGAAGAAAGCTTTCTTGAAACTTCTTGTTGATTGTGAATTCATCTCCACAGAGTTACACTTATGTTTCGTGGAGCAGTCCATTAACACTGTCTTTGGGGAACTGAGAAGGCTTCTTTGAATCCATGAGGCCTACGCTGATAAAGGAAATCATTCATCCGTTCAAAACGTGAAAGAAGCTTTCTGAGAAACTCTTTTGATCTGTGAGTTCATCTCACAGAGTTACAAACCTCTGCCTCAAGAAGAAGTTTGCTAACACTCTTCTCGTCGAATCTGCAAAGTGATATTTGGGAGCCTATAGGGGCCCATGTGATAAAGGAATGTCCTCACATAATAACAAAAGAGAACTTTTCTGAGAAACTGCATTACCATGTGTGAATGCAACTCACAGAGTTACACGTTTTCTTCAGTGATCAGTTTTGTTAGCACAGTTTTCTGGAGATCTGCAATTAGATACTTCATAGCGCAATGAACATTACAGTGACAAAGGAATATCCAGATGAAAACTAGAAAGAAGCTTCTTAGAAACTTCTTGGTGATGTGTGAATTCATCTCACAGAGTTACACTTTGTTTCGTGGAGCAGTCCATAACACACTGTCTTTGGGGAAACTGAGAAGGCTTCTTTGGATCACATTGAGGCTACGCTGATAAAGAAATTTCATCCGTTCAAAACGTGAAAGAAGCTTTCTGAGAAACTTCTTTCTGATCTGGAGTTCATCTCACAGAGTTACAACCTCTGCCTCAAGAAGCAGTTTGCCTAACACTCTTTCTCCGTGAATCTGCAAAGTGATATTTGGGAGCCTATAGGGGCCCATGTGATAAAGGAAATTCCTCACATAATAACTAAAGAGAACTTTCTGAGAAACGCATTCCATGTGTGAATGCAACTCACAGAGTTACACTTTCTCTTCAGTGATCAGTTTGTTAGCACAGTTTCTGGAGATCTGCAATTAATAATACTTCATAGCGCAATGAACTTACAGTGACAAAGGAAATATCCACAGTGAAAACTAGAAGAAGCTTTCTTAGAAACTTCTTGTGATGTGTGAATTCATCTCACAGAGTTACACTTATGTTTCGTGGAGCAGTCCATTAACACTGTCTTTGGGAAACTGAGAAGGGCTCTTTGGATCACATTGAGCCTACGCTGATAAAGGAAATTTCATCCGTTTCAAACGTGAAAGAAGCTTCTGAGAAACTTCTTTCTGATCTGTGAGTTCATCTCACAGAGTTACAACCTCTGCTGCCTCAAGAAGAAGTTTGCTAACACTCTTCTCTGTCGTAATCTGCAAAGTGATATTTGGGAGCCTATAGGGGCCCATGGTGATAAAGGAAATGTCCTCACATAATAACTAAAGAGAGCTTTCTGAAAACTGCATTCCATGTGTGAATGCAACTCACAGAGTTACACGTTTCTCTTCCAGTGATCAGTTTGTTAGCACAGTTTTCTGGAGATCTGCTCAATTAGATACTTCATACGCGCAATGAACATTACAGTGACAAAGGAAATATCCACATGAAAACTAGAAAGAAGCTTTCTTAGAAACTTCTTGTTGATGTGTGAATTCATCTCACAGAGTTACACTTATCTTGTTTCGTGGAGCAGTCCATTAACACTGTCTTGGGGAACTGAGAAGGGCTTCTTTGGATCACATTGAGGCTACGCTGATAAAGGAAATTTCATCTTCAAAACGTGAAAGAAGCTTTCTGAGAAACTTCTTTCTGATCTGTGAGTTCTCTCACAGAGTTACAACCTCTCTGCCTCAAGAAGAAGTTTTGCTAACACTCTTCTCGTCTAATCGGCAAGTGATATGTAGGCCTATAGGGGCCCAGGGTGATAAAGGAAATGTCCTCACAATAATAACTAAAGAGAAGCTTTCTGAGAAACTGCATTACCATGTGTGAATGCAACTCACAGATTTACACCGTTTCTCTTCAGTGATCAGTTTGTTAGCAAGTTTTTGGAGATCTGCAATTGATACTTCATAGCGCAATGACATTACAGTGACAAGGAAATATCCAGATGAAAACTAGAAAGAGCTTTCTTAGAAACTTCTTGGTGATGTGTGAATTCATCTCACAGAGTTACACTATGTTTCGTGGAGCAGCCTCAGTTAACACTGTCTTTGGGGAAACTGAGAAGGCTTCTTGGATCACATTGAGGCCTACGCTGATAAGAGGAAATTTCATCCGTTCAAAACGTGAAAGAAGCTTTCTGAGAAACTTCTTTCTGATCTGTGAGTTCATCTCACAGATTACAACCTCTGCCTCAAGAAGAAGTTTGCTAACACTCTTCTCGGAATCTGAAGTGATATTTGGAGCCTATAGGGCCCATGGTGATAAAGGAATGTCCTCACATAATAACTAAAGAGAAGCTTCTGAGAAACTGCTTACCATTTGTGAATGCAACTCACAGAGTTACACGTTTCTCTTCATTGATCAGTTTGTTAGCACAGTTTATATGGAGTCTGCAATTAGATACTTCATAGCGCAATGAACATTACAGTGACAAAGGAAATATCCAGATGAAAACTGAAAGAAGCTTTCTTAGAAACTTCTTGTGATGGGTGAATTCATCTCACAGAGTTACACTTATGTTTCGTGGAGCAGTCCATTAACACTGTCTTGGGGAACTGAGAAGGCTCTTGGATCACATTGAGGCCTACGCTGATAAAGGAAATTTCATCCGTTCAAACGTGAAAGAAGCTTTCTGAGAAACTTCTTTCTGATCTGAGAGTTCATCTCACAGAGTTACAACCTCTGCCTCAAAGAGTTTCTAACACTCTTTTCGTAATCTGCAAAGTGATATTGGGGAGCCTATAGGGGCCCATGGTGATAAAGGAAATTTCCTCACATAATAACTAAAGAGAAGCTTTCTGAGAAACTGCATTGCCATGTGTGAATGCAACTCACAGAGTTACACTTTTTCTCTCAGTGATCAGTTTGTTAGCAAGTTTTGGAGATCTGCAATTAGATACTTCATAGCGCAATGAACATTACAGTGACAAAGGAAATATCCAGATGAAAACTAGAAGAAGCTTTCTTAGAAACTTCTTGTATGTGTGAATTCATCTCACAGAGTTACACTTTATGTTTCGTGGAGCAGTCCATTAACCTGTCTTTGGGGAAACTGAGAAGGGCTCTTTGGATCACATTGAGCCTACGCGTAAAGGAAATTTCATCCTTCAAAACGTGAAAGAACTTTCTGAGAAACTTCTTTCTGATCTGTGGTCATCTCACAGAGTTACAACCTCTCTCTGCCAAGAAGAAGTTTGCTAACACTCTTTCGTCTATCTGCAAGTGATATTTGGGAGCCTATAGGGGCCCATGGTGATAAGGAAATTCTCACATAATAACTAAAGAGAACTTTCTGAGAACCTGCATTACCATGTGTGTGAATGCAACTCACAGACAGTTACACGTTTCTCTTCAGTGATCAGTTTGTTAGCAAGTTTTGGAGATCTGCAATTAGATACTTCATAGCGCAATGAACATTACAGTGACAAAGGAAATATCCACAGTGAAACTAAAAGGAAGCTTTCTTAGAAACTTCTTGTTGATGTGTGAATTCATCTCACAGAGTTACACTTATGTTTCGTGGAGCAGTCCATTAACACTGTCTTTGGGGAAACTGAGAAGGCTTCTTTGATCACATTGAGGCCTACCTGATAAAGGAAATTCATCCGTCAAAACGTGAAAGAAGCTTTCTGAGAAACTTCTTTCTGATCTGTGGTTCATCTCACAGAGTTACAACCTCTGCCTCAAGAGAAGTTTGCTAACCACTCTTCTCGTCGAATCGTGCAAAGTGATATTTGGGGCCTATAGGGGCCCAGGTGATAAGGAAATGTCCTCACATAATAACTAAAGAGAAGCTCTGAGAAACTGCATTACATGTGTGAATGCAACTCACAGAGTTCACGTTTCTCTTCAGTGATCAGTTTGTTAGCACAGTTTTTCTGGAGATCTGCAATTAATACTTCATACGAAGAACATTACAGTGACAAAGGAAATATCGAAATGAAAACTAAAAGAAGCTTTCTTAGAAACTTTGGTGATGTGTGAATTCATCTCACAAGTTACACTTTGTTTCGTGGAGCAGTCCATTAACACTGTCTTTGGGGAAACTGAGAAGGGCTTCTTGGATCACATTGAGGCCTACGCTGATAAAGGAAATTTCATCCTTCAAAACGTGAAGAAGCTTTCTGAGAAACTTCTTTCTGATCTGTGAGTTCATCTCACAGAGTTACAACCCTCTGCCGCTCAAGAAGAGTTTGCTACACACTCTTCGTAAATCTGCAAGTGATATTTGAGGCCTATAGGGGCCCATGGTGATAAAGGAAATTCCTCAACATAATACTAAAGAGAATCTTCTGGAAGAACTGCATTCCATGTGTGAATGCAACTCACAGAGTTACACGTTTTCTCTTCAGTGATCAGTTTGTTAGCAAGTTTTTGGAGATCTGCAATTAGATACTTCATAGCGCAATGAACATTACAGTGACAAAGGAAATATCCAGATGAAAACTAAAAGAAGCTTTCTTAGAAACTTCTTGGTGATGTGTGAATTCATCTCACAGAGTTACACTTATGTTTCTGGGCAGTCCATTAACACTGTCTTTGGGGAAACTGAGAAGGGCTTCTTTGGATCACATTGAGGCCTACGCTGATAAAGGAAATTTCATCCGTTCAAAACGTGAAAGAAGCTTCTGAGAAACTTCTTTCTGATCTGGTTTCATCTCACAGATTTACAACTCGCCTCAAGAAGAAGTTTGCTAACACTCTTCTCTCGTCAATCTGAAAGTGATATTTGGAGCCTATAGGGGCCCATGGTGATAAGGAAATGTCCTCACATAATAACTAAAGAGAAGCTTTCTCTGAGAAACTGCATTCCATGTGTGAATGCAACTCACAGAGTTACGATTTTTTTTTTCAGTGCACCGTTTTCTAGGACTGTTTCTCGTAATTCGAGAATGATCTTCAGATAACTGAATGAATAGAAAGAAAAGAAAATATCCAAGAGAAACAGAAGAAAGCTTTCTTGAGAACTCTTTGGTGATTGTGAATTCATCTCACAGAGTTACTATGTTTTACAACCTTCCTTCTGGGGAGCTAAGCACTTTTGAGAATCCAGAGATGTCTTGGATCACTTGACGCTGTAAAGGAACTATCCTCAGAGAAACTGAGAGAAGCTTTTCAAGAAACTTCTTCTTCTTTTGTTGTGGTGATTTCAGTCAATTTCACACAGCCCAAAGGATGTCCTCCATGAATTACACTGAGAAACTTGCTAGGAGAGGTTTCGCAGTAATCTGCATAGACCAAGGGGGCCTCCAAGAACCAAAATACTTCGTCTATAAAGAAAAGACGCTTTCTGAGGAAAACGCTTTTGGTGAATTTTGAATTCACTCACTAAGTGTTCACTTATTTCGTGGGCCGTGCCTAGCACCTGTTTTGTGGGAAACTGAGAAGAGTTTTGAACTTTTTGAACAATTGGCCCAAAGGGGAAATTTCCAATTCAAAAATGAGAAAGAAGCTTCTTGAGAAACTTCTTTTCTGACTGTGAGTTCATCTCACAGAGTTACACTCTGCCTCAAGAAGCGTTTGCTAACACTCTTTCGTGTCATCTGCAAAGTGAATTTTGGAGCCTAGGGCCATGGTGATAAAGGAATAGCTCTCACATATAACTAAAGAGAAGCTTCTGAGAACTGCATTCCATGTGTGAATGCAACTCACAGAGTTTACACGTTTCTCTTCAGTGATCAGTTTGTTAGCAAGTTTGGAGATCTGCAATTAGATACTTCATACGCAATGAACATTACAGTGACAAAGGAAATATCCAGATGAAAACTAGAAAGAAGAAGCTTTCAAGAAACTTCTTGGTATGTGTGAATTCATCTCACAGAGTTACACTTATGTTTCGTGGAGCAGTCCATTAACACTGTCTTTGGAAACTGAGAAGGGCTTCTTTGGATCACATTGAGGCCTACGTGATAAAGGAAATTTCATCCGTCAAAACGTGAAAGAAGCTTTCTGAGAAACTTCTTTCTGATCTGGAGTTCATCTCACAGATTACAACCTCTGCCTCAAGAAGAAGTTTGCTAACACTCTTCTCGTCTAATCTGAAAGTGATATTGGGAGGCCTATAGGGCCCATGGTGATAAAGGAAATGTCCTCACATAATAACTAAAGAGAAGCTTTCTGAGAAACTGCATTACCATGTGTGAATGCAAGCACTCACAGAGTTACACGTTTCTCTTCAGTGATCAGTTTGTTAGCATAGTTTTAATGGAGATCTGCAATTAGATACTTCATAGCGCAATGAACATTACAGTGACAAAGGAAATATCCAGATGAAAACTAGAAAGAAGCTTTCTTTAGAAACTTCTTGTTGATGTGTGAATTCATCTCACAGAGTTACACTTATGTTTCGTGGAGCAGTCCATTAACACTGTCTTTGGGGAAACGAGAAGGCTTCTTTGGATCACATTGAGGCCTACGCTGATAAAGGAAATTTCATCCGTTCAAAACGTGAAAGAAGCTTTCTGAGAAACTCTTTCTGATCTGTGGAGTTCATCTCACAGAGTTACAACCTCTGCCTCAGAAGAATTTGCTAACACTCTTTTCGTCGAATCTGCAAGTGATATTTGGGAGCCTATAGGGGCCCATGGGATAAAGAAATCCTCACTAATACTAAGAGAAGCTTTCTGAGAAAACTGCATTGCCATGTGTGAATGCAACTCACAGAGTTACACGTTTCTCTTCAGTGATCAGTTTGTTAGCACAGTTTTCTGGGTCTCTGCAATTAGATACTTCATAGCGCATGAACATTACAGTGACAAAGGAAATATCCAAGTGAAAACTAGAAAAAGCTTTCTTAGAAACTTCTTGTGTGTGTGAATTCATCTCACAGAGTTACACTTATGTTTCGTGGAGCAGTCCATTAACACTGTCTTTGGGGAAACTGAGAAGGCTTCTTTGGATCAACATTGAGGCCTACGCTTAAAGGATTTTCATCCGTCAAAACGTGAAAGAAGCTTTCTGAGAAACTTCTTTCTGATCTGGAGTTCATCTCACAGAGTTACAACACTCTGCCTCAGAAGCAGTTTGCCTAACACTCTTTTTCGTGGAATCTGCAAAGTGATATTGGGGAGCCTATATGGGCCCATGGTGATAAAGGAAATATCCTCACATAATAACTAAAGAGAAGCTTTCTGAGAACTGCTTGCCATGTGTGAATGCAACTCACAGAGTTACAACTTTTCTCTTCAGTGATCAGTTTGTTAGCACAGTTTTCTGGAGATCTGCAATTAGATACTTCATAGCGCAATGAACATTACGTGACAAAGGAAATACCACAGTGAAAACTAGAAAGAAGCTTTCTTAGAAACTTCTGGTGATGTGTGAATTCATCTCACAGAGTTACACTTATGTTTCGTGGAGCAGTCCATTAACACTGTCTTTGGGAAACTGAGAAGGCTTCTTTGGATCACATTGAGGCTACACGCTGATAAAGGAAATTTCATCCTTCAAACAAATTGAAAGAAGCTTTCTGAGAACTTCTTTCTGATCTGTGAGTTATCTCACAGAGTTACAAACCTCTGCCTCAAGAAGAAGTTTGCTAACACTCTTCGTCTAATTGCAAAGTGATATTTTGGAGCCTATAGGGGGCCCATGGTGTAAAGGAAATGTCCTCACATAATAACTAAAGAGAAGCTTTCTGAGAAACTGCATTACCATGTGTGAATGCAACTCCAGAGTTACACGTTTCTCTCAGTGATCAGTTTGTTAGCAAGTTTTGGAGATCTGCAATTAGATACTTCATAGCGCAATGACAACATTACAGTGACAAAGGAAATATCCACAGATGAAAACTAAAAGAAGCTTTCTTAGAACTTCTTGGTGATGTGTGAATTCATCTCACAGAGTTCACTTATGTTTCGTGGAGCGTCCATTACACGTCTTTGGGGAAACTGAGAAGGCTTCTTTGGATCACATTGAGGCCTACGCTGATAAGGGAAATTTTCATCCGTTCAAACGTGAAAGAAGCTTTCTGAGAAACTTCTTTCTGATCTGTGGTTCATCTCACAGAGTTACAACCTCTGCCTCAAGAAAAGTTTGCTAACACTCTTCTCTTCGTGATCTCGAAAGTGATTATTGGGAGCCATAGGGCCCATGGTGATAAAGGAAATGTCCTCACATAATAACTAAAGAGAAGCTTTCTGAGAAACTGCATTACCATGTGTGAATGCAACTCACAGAGTTACACGTTTCTCTTCAGTGATCAGTTTGTTAGCAAGTTTTGGAGATCTGCAATTAGATACTTCATAGCGCAATGAACATTACAGTGACAAAGGAAATATCCAGAATGAAAACTAGAAGGAAGCTTTTCTTAGAAACTTCTTGTTGATGTGTGAATTCATCTCACAGAGTTACACTTAGTTTTCGTGGAGCAGTCCATTAACACTGTCTTTGGGGAAACTGAGAAGGGCTTCTTTGGATCACTTGAGGCCTACGCTGATAAAGGAAATTTCATCCGTCAAAACGTGAAAGAAGCTTTCTGAGAAACTTCTTTCTGATCTGGAGTTCATCTCACAGAGTTACAACCTCTCCCTCAAGAAGAAGTTTCTAACACTCTTTTCGTGAATCTCGCAAAGTGATATTGGGAGCCTATAGGGGCCCATGTGATAAAGGAATAGCCTCACATAATAACTAAAGAGAAGCTTTCTGAGAAACTGCATTCCATGTGTGAATGCAACTCACAGAGTTACACTTTTTCTCTTCAGTGATCAGTTTGTTAGCACAAGTTTTTTGGAGATCTGCAATTAGATACTTCATAGCGCAATGAACCATTACAGTGACAAAGAAATATCCACAGATGAAAACGAAAGAAGCTTCTTAGAAACTTCTTTGTATGTTGAATTCATTCACAGATTTACACTTATGTTTCGTGGAGCGTCCATTAACACACTGTCTTTGGGGAAACTGAGAAGGGCTCTTTGGATCACATTGAGCCTACGCTGATAAAGGAAATTTCATCCTTCAAACTGAAGAAGCTTTCTGAGAAACTTCTTTCTGATCTGGGAGTTCATCTCACAGAGTACAACCCTGCCTCAAGAAGAAGTTTGCTAACACTCTTCTCGTCGTAATCTTGCAAAGTGATATTTGGGAGCCTATAGGGGCCCTAGGGTGATAAAGGAAATGTCCTCACATAATAACTAAAGAGAAGCTTTCTCGAGAAACTCATGCATTACCATGTGTGAATGCAACTCACAGAGTTACACGTTTTCTCTTCAGTGATCAGTTTGTTTAGCACAGTTTTCTTGGAGATCTGCAATTAGATACTTCATATGCGCAATGAACATTACAGTGACAAGGAAATATCCACAGTGAAAAACTAGAAGGAAAGCTTTCTTAGAAACTTCTTGGATATGGTGAATTCATCTATTCATTACGAGTACACTTATGTTTCGTGGACAGTCCATTAACACTGCTTTGGGGAAACTTGAGAGAGCTCTTTGTCACATTGAGGCCTACGCTGATAAAGGAAATTTCATCCGTTCAAACGTGAAAGAAGCTTTCGAGAAAACTTCTTTCTGATCTGAGTTCATCTCACAGAGTTACAAACCTCTCTGCGCTCAAGAAAAGTTTTGCTAACACTCTTTCTCGTGAATCTGCAAGTGATATTTGGGAGCCTATAGGGGCCCATGGTGATAAGGAATGTCCTCACATAATAAACTAAAAGAGAAGCTTTTTCGGAGAAACGCATTCATGTGTGAATGCAACTCACAGAGTTTACACGTTTTCTCTCAGTGTCAGTTGTTAGCACAGTTTTCTGGAGATCTGCAATTAGATACTTCTACGAATGACATTACAGTGACAAAGGAAATATCCAGATGAAAACTAGAAAGAAGCTTTCTTAGAAACTTCTTGGTGATGTTTTTGAATCATCTCACGAGTTACACTTATGTTTCGTGGAGCGTCATTACCTGTCTTTGGAAACTGAGAGGGTTCTCTTGGATCACATGAGGCTACCGCTGAAAGGAAATTCATCCTTCAAAACGTGAAAAGCTTCTATTCTGAGAAACTTCTTTCTGATCTGTAAGTTCATCTTCACAGAGTTACAACAATCTGCCTTCAAGAAGAGTTTGCTAACACTCTCTGGTCTAATCTGCAAAGTGATATTTGGAGCCTATAGGGCCCATGGTGAAAAGGAAATTCCTCACATAATAACCTAAAGGAAGCTTCTGAGAAACTGCATTGCCATGTGTGAATGCAACTCACAGAGTTACACGTTTCTCTTCAGTGATCAGTTTGTTAGCAAGTTTTTGGAGATCTCATTAGATACTTCATAGCGCAATGAACATCGTGACAAGGAAATATCCCAGATGAAAAACTAGAAAGAAGCTTCTTAAAACTTTCTTGGTGATGTGTAATTCATCTCACAGAGTTTACACTTATGTTCGTAGCAGTCCATTAACACTGTACACTGTCTGGGGAAACTGGAAGGGCTTCTTTTTGGATCACATTGAAGCCCTACGCTGATAAGGAAATTTCATCCGTTCAAAAACGTGAAGAGCTTTTCTGAAAACTTCCTTTTGAATCTGAGAGTTCATCTCACAGAGTACAAACTCTGGCTCACAAAGAAGTTTTGCAACACTCTTTCGTTAATCTGAAAGTGAATATTTTGGAGGCCTATGGGGCCCATGGTGATAAGGAATGCCTCACATCATACTAAAAAAGAGAAGCTTTTTCTGAGAACTTGCATGCCATGTGTGAATGCAACTCCACATAGTTACCGCCATTTTTCTTTTGAAAGATCCGTTTTCTTAGGACTGTTTTTCCTGCGATTCCGAGAAGATCTTCATACTCCTTTGAAGAATGAAGGATAAAGATAATCCAATCTCCAAGAGAAACAGAACCAAGCTTTTCTCTGAGAAACTGCTTTGTGATATGTGAATTCATTTTCACAGTGTTCTCACCTTTTCTCCTTCCTCGGGCGAAGTTTTTCCCCTAGCACTCCAATTTGAGAAATCTCAGATGTTATGGCTTGATCATCGTTGAAAAATCCGACATGCTGACTAAGGAACTAATCCTCAGAGAACTGAGGAAGCTTTCTTTTTTCAGAAACTTCTTTTGTTGCTGGTATTTCAGCCCACAGATGTTTTCCATCATGGTTACCACTGAGAAGACTTTCTAGGAAAGTTTTTCCAGAAATCATCTGCAATAGGAAATCAACAGGTCTTCCTCAAGACCACAAATAACTTTCTAACGGAAAGAAGCTTTCAGAAACGTGTATTGGATCAACTCACTAAGTGAACGTACTGTATGTTCAGTGGCCAGTTTGGCTAGCCTATTTGTGTGGAATCTGAAGAACAGATATTCCCCGAACACTTTGAAAACAATGGTTCAAGGGACTCTTCAATAAAATAGAAAGAGCCTTTCTCTTAAAACTTCTTTTCCTGATCGTTGAGTTCATCTACAGAGTTATACATCTCTGCTCAAGAAGCGTTTGCTAACACGTCTTTTGTGGATCTGCAAGGATATTTGGGCCAGCCCTTATTGGGGTCCATGTTGATAAAGGAAATATCTCCCAAATATAACTAGAAGAGAAGCATTCTGAGAACTGCTATCTGCGCCATGTGATGGAATGCAATCTCACAGAGTTACAACGTTCTCTTCAAGTGATCACGAAATTTGTTCTAGCATAGTTTTTTCTCTGGAGATCTGGCATTAGATACTTCATAGCGCAATGACATTCAGTGACAAAGGAAATATCCACAGAGAAAACTAAGAAAGAAGCTTTTCTAGAACTTCTTGGTGATGGTTGAATTCATCTCACAGAAGTTACACTTATAGTTTTTTCGTGGAGCATTCCATTAACACTGTCCTTTGGGAAACTGATCAGGCTTCTTGGATCACATTGAGGCCTACGATGATAAGGAAATTTTCAAAATCCGTTCAAAACGTGGAAAGAAAGCTTTCTTGAGAACTTTTTTTCTGATCTAGAGTTCTCTCACAGAGTTACAACCTCTGCCTCAAGAAGAAGTTTGCTAACACTCTGCTCTCTAAACTGAAGTTGATAATTTGAGCCTATAGCCCATGGTGATAAGATTCCTCAAACATAAATAACTAAAGAGAGCTGTAAGCTTGCTGAGAAACTTGATTCCATGTGAATGCAAACTCACAGAGTTTAGTGTTCTCCTCGTACAGTTCAGAAGCTTCTCTTTAGTTTATATGTGAGGACATTTCCTTTATCACTGGGCCCCTATAGGCCTCCAATACCACTTCAGATTAGACAGCAGAAAGTGTTAGCAAACTTCTTCTGAGGCAGAGGTTTGTAATCTGTGAGATGAA
The DNA here is from genome assembly GCF_007565055.1 of Rhinopithecus roxellana. NCBI lineage: Eukaryota > Metazoa > Chordata > Mammalia > Primates > Cercopithecidae > Rhinopithecus > Rhinopithecus roxellana. The sequence continues at coordinate 14,272,654 of NC_044566.1, forward strand.
CTCCCAGATCAGAAAGAGTTTCTTCCTCAAGCTTCTTCCCACGTTTTTGACGGGATGAATTTCCTTTATCACGTAGGCCTATGTATCCAAGAGCCCTTCTCGTTTCCCCAAAAGAACAGTGTTAATGGACTGCTCCACGAACATAGTGTAACTCTGTGAGATGAATTCACACATCACCAAGAAGTTTCTAGAAAGCCTTCATTCTAGTTTTCATCTCGGATATTCCTTTGTCACTGTAATGTTCATTGCGCTTAGAAGTATCTAATTGCAGATCTCCAGAAAACTATGCTAACAAACTGATCACTGAAGAGAACGTGTAACTCTGTGAGTTGCATTCACACATGGAATGCAGTTTCGCAGAAGCTTCTCTTTAGTTATATGTGAGATATTTCCTTATCACCATGGCCCTATAGGCTGCCAAATATCACTTTGCAGATTCCACGAAAGAGTGTTAGCAAAGGCTTTCTTGAGGCAGAGATTTGTAACTCTGTGAGATGACTCAAGATCAGAAGAAGTTTCTCAGTAAGCTTCTTTTTCCAGTTTAATTGGAAGATCTGGCCATGTTTCAGTCGGAATACTGTTTCAGATTCACACATAGCTAAGCCACGCCAAATACAGCTGCCAAACTAGTGAGTGTAATTCACTATCACAATCTTTTTAGAAGCCTTTCTTTCTTACCTAGACGAAGTTTTTTGGTCTTGAGCGCCAGCTGTGTCTAATTGCCGATTCTGCGAAAACTTCTCCTGATCAAGTTTCTCATTGGTAGACTAATGGATGGAATCCTTGTGGGCTGAATCACTCCCAACAAAGAAGTTTCTGAAAGGCTTTCTCTGCAGTTTTCTCTTGAAAAGATGTTCCTTATTCAGATGCCGATTCAACGTTCCAAAGACATCACAATCTGAGATTGGTCCCTCAAATGAGTGCTAGAACTCCCCCGAGAAAGGGTGATCAGAACACTGTGCATGAATTCACAATCACAAAGCAGTTTTCTTTTCCAGAAAGCCTTTGGTGTCTGCTTTCTCTTGAGGATATTTTCTTTTTCTTCTATTCTTCCAAAGCTGATCTAAAAAGACACTTCTGGAATCCACGAACAGTCCCTAAGAGGCAAAAAACAATGGCGTAACTCTGTGAGTTGCATTCACACATGGCAATGCAGTTTCTCAGAAAGCTTCTCTTAGTTATTATGTGAGGATTTCCTTTATCACCATGGCCCCTATAGGCCTCCAAATATCACTTTCAGATTAGACGAGAAGAGTGTTAGCAACTCTTCTTGAGGCAGAGTTTGAACTCTGTGAGATGAACTCACAGATCAGAAAGAAGTTTCTCAGAAAGCTTCTTTCACGTTTTGAACGATGAAATTTCCTTTATCGCGTAGGCCTCAATGTGATCCAAAGAAGCCTTCTCAGTTTCCCCAAAGACAGTGTTAATGGACTGCTCCACGAAACATAATGTAACTCTGTGAGATGAATTCACACATCACCAAGAAGTTTCTAAGAAAGCTTCTTTCTAGTTTTCATCTGGATATTTCCTTTTCACTGTAATGTTCATTGCGCTATGAAGTATCTAATTGAGATCTCCATTAAACTATGCTAACAAACTGATCACTGAAGAGAAAACGTGTAACTCTGTGAGTTGCATTCACACATGGTAATGCAGTTCTCAGAAGCTTCTCTTTAGTTTATTATGTGAGGACATTTCCTTTATCACCATGGGCCCCTATAGGCCTCCAAATATCATTTTGCAGATTAGACGAGAAGAGTGTTAGCAAACTTCTTCTTGAGGCAGAGGTTGTAACTCTGTGAGATGAACTCACAGATCAGAAAGATTTTCTCAGAAAGCTTCTTTCACGTTTTGAAGATGAAATTTCCTTATCAGCGTAGCCTCAATGTGATCCAAAGAAGCCTTTCTCGTTTCCCCAAAGACAGTGTTAATGGACTGCTCCACGAAACATAAGTGTAACTCTGTGAGATGAATTCACACATCAACCAGAAGTTTCTAAGAAAGCTTCTTTCAGTTTTCATCTGGATATTTCCTTTGTCACTGTAATGTTCATTCGCTATGAAGTATCTAATTGCAGATCTCCAAAAACTGTGCTAACAAACTGATCACTGAAGAGAAACGTGTAACTCTGTGAGTTGCATTCACACATGGTAATGCAGTTTCTCAGAAAGCTTCTCTTTAGTTATTATGTGAGGACATTTCCTTTATCACCATGGGCCCCTATAGGCTCCCAAATATCACTTTGCAGATTCGACGAGAAGAGTGTTAGCAAACTCTTCTTGAGGCAGAGGTTGTAACTCTGTGAGATGAACTCACAGATCAGAAAGAAGTTTCTCAGAAAGCTTCTTTCACGTTTTGACGGATGAAATTTCCTTTATCACGTAGGCCTCAATGTGATCAAAAGAAGCCTTCTCAGTTTCCCCAAAGACAGTGTTAATGGACTGCTCCCGAAACATAAGTGTAACTCTGTGAGATGAATTCACACATCACAAGAAGTTTCTAAAAAGCTCTTCTCAGTTTTCACTGTGGATATTCTTTGTCACTGAATGTTCATTGCGCTATGAAGTATCTAATTGCAGATCTCCATTGAAACTGTGCTAACAAACTGATCACTGAAAGGAAACGTTGTAACTCTGTGAGTTGCATTCACACATGTAATGCAGTTCTCAGAAAGCTCTCTTTAGTTATTATGTGAGGACATTTCCTTTATCACCATGGGCCCCTATAGCTCCAAATATCACTTTGCAGATCGACGAGAAGAGTGTTAGCAAACTTCTTCTTGAGGCAGAGGTTGTAACTCTGTGAGATGAACTCACAGATCAGAAAGAAGTTTCTCAGAAAGCTTCTTTCACGTTTGAAGGATGAAATTTCCTTTATCAGCGTAGGCTCAATGTGATCCAAAGAAGCCCTTCTCAGTTTCCCCCAAAGACAGTGTTTAATGGACTGCTCCACGAAACATAAGTGTAACTCTGTGAGATGAATTCACACATCACCAAGAAGTTTCTAAGAAAGCTTCTTCTATTTTTCACTGTGGATATTTCCTTTTGTCACTGTAATGTTCATTGCGCTATGAAGTATCTAATTGCAGATCTCCAGAAAACTGTGCTAACAAAACGATCACTGAAGAGAAACGTGTAATCTGTGAGTTGCATTCACACATGGTAATGCAGTTTCTCAGAAAGCTTCTCTTTAGTTTTATGTGAGGACATTTCTCTTTATCACCATGGGCCCCCTATAGGCTCCCAAATATCACTTTGCAGATTCCACGAAAGAGTGTTAGCAAACTTCTTCTTGAGGCAGAGGTTTTAACTCTGTGAGATGAACTCCAGATCAGAAAGAAGTTTCTCAGAGCTCTTTCACGTTTTTTTGAACGGATGAAATTTCCTTTATCAGCGTAGGCCTCAATGTGATCAAAGAAGCTCCTTCTCAGTTTCCCCAAAGACAGTGTTAATGACTGCTCCACGAAACATAAGTGTAACTCTGTGAGATGATTCACACATCAACAAGAAGTTTCTAAGAAAGCTTCCTTTCTAGTTTTCATCTGGATATTTCCTTTGTCACGTAATGTTCATTGCGCTATGAAGTATCTATTGCAGATCTCCAAAACTGTGCTAACAAACTGATCACTGAAGAGAAACGTGTAACTCTGTGAGTTGCATTCACACATGGTAATGCAGTTCTCAGAAAGCTCTCTTTAGTTTATTATGTGAGGACATTTCCTTTATCACCATGGGCCCTATAGGCTCCAAATATCATTTCAGATTGCCCGAGAAGAGTGTTAGCAAACTTCTTTTGAGGCAGAGTTTGTAACTCTGTGAGATGAAAAACTCTCAGATCAGAAGAAAGTTTCTCAGAAAGCCTTCTTTTCACGTTTTGAACGGATGAAATTTTCCTTTATCAGCGTAGGCCTCAATGTGATCCAAGAAGCCCTTCTCAGTTTCCCCAAAGACAGTGTTAATGGACTGCTCCACGAAACATAAGTGTAACTCTGTGAGATGAATTCACACATCACCAAGAAAGTTTCTAAGAAAGCTTCTTTCTAGTTTTTCATGCTGGATATTTCCTTTGTCACTGTAATGTTTTGTCGCTATGAAGTATCTATTGCAGATCTCCAAAAACTGTGCTAACAAACTGATCACTGAAAGAGAAACGTGTAACTCTGTGAGTTGCATTCACACATGGTAATGCAGTTTCTCAGAAAGCTTCTCTTTAGTATTATGTGAGGACATTTCCTTTATCACCATGGGCCCCTATAGGCCCCAAATATCACTTTGCAGATAGACGAGAAGAGTGTTAGCAACTTCTTCTTGAGGCAGAGGTTGTAACTCTGTGAGATGAACTCACAGATCAGAAAGAATTGTCTCAGAAGCTTCTTTCACGTTTTGAAGGATGAAATTTTCCTTATCAGCGTAGGCCTCAATGTGATCCAAAGAAGCTCTTCTCAGTTTCCCAAAGACAGTGTTAATGGACTGCTCCACGAAACTAAGTGTAACTCTGTGAGATGAATTCACACATCAACAAGAAGTTTCTAGAAAGCTTCTTCTAGTTTTCACCTTGGATATTTCCTTTGTCACTGTAATGTTCATTGCGCTATGAGTATCTAATTGCAGATCTCCATAGAAACTGTGCTAAACAACCTGATCACTGAGAGAAAGTGTAACTCTGTGAGTTGCATTCAACATGGCAATGCAGTTTCTCAGAAAGCTTCTTCTTTAGTTATTATGTGAGGACATTTCCTTTATCACCATGGGCCCCTATAGGCTCCAAATATCACTTTGCAGATTACGAAAGAGTGTTAGGAAACTGCTTCTTGAGGCAGAGTTGTAACTCTGTGAGATGAACTCACCAGATCAAAAGAAGTTTCTCAGAAGCTTCTTCACGTTTTGAGGATGAAATTTCCTTTATCAGCGTAGGCCTCAATGTGATCCAAAGAAGCCTTCTCAGTTTTCCCCAAAGACAGTGTTAAGGACTGCTCCACGAACATAAGTGTAACTCTGTGAGATGAATTCACACACACACAGAAGTTTTAAGAAAGCTTCCTTCTAGTTTTCATCTGGATATTTCCTTGGTCACTGTAATGTTCATTGCGCTATGAAGTATCTAATTGCAGATCTCCAAAACTATGGCTAACAAACTGATCACGTGAAAGAAACGTGTAACTCTGTGAGTTGCTTCACACATGGTAATGCAGTTTTCTCAGAAAGCTTCTCTTTAGTTTTTATGTGAGGACATTTCCTTTTATCACCATGGGCCCCTATAGGCCTCCCAAATATCACTTTGCAGATTCGACGAGAAGAGTGTTAGCAAAACTTTCTTCTTGAGGCGAGGTTGTAACTCTGTGAGATGAACTCACAGATCAGAAAAGAGTTTCTCAGAAAGCTTCTTTCACGTTTTGAACGGATGAAATTTCCTTTATCAGCGTAGGCCTCAATGTGATCCAAAGAAGCTCTTCTCAGTTTCCCCAAAGACAGTGTTAATGGACTGCTCCACGAAACATAAGTGTAACTCTGTGAGATGAATTCACACATCAACCAAGAATTTCTAGAAAGCTTCTTTCTAGTTTTCATCTGGATATTTCCTTTGTCACTGTAATGTTCATTGCGCTATGAAGTATCTAATTGCAGATCTCCAAAACTTGCTAACAAACTGATCAACTGAAGAGAAACGTGTAACTCTGTGAGTTGCATCACACATGGTAATGCAGTTTCTCAGAAAGCTTCTCTTTAGTTATTATGTGAGGACATTTCCTTTATCACCATGGGCCCCATAGGCCTCCAAATATCACTTTGTCAGATTAGACGAGAAGAGTGTTTAGCAAACTTCTTCTTGAGGCAGAGTTTGTAACTCTGTGAGATGAACTCCAGATCAGAAAGAAGTTTTCAGAAAGCTTCTTTCACGTTTTTGAACGGATGAAATGTCCTTTATCACGTAGGCCTCAATGTGATCCAAAAAGCCCTTCTCAGTTTCCCCAAAGACAGTGTTAATGGACTGCTCCACGAAACATAAGTGTAACTCTGTGAGATGAATCACATCACCAAGAGTTTCTAAGAAACTTCTTTCTAGTTTTCATCTGGATATTTCCTTTGTCACTGTATGTTCATTGCGCTATGAAGTATCTAATTGCAGATCTCCAGAAAACTTGCTAACAAACTGATCACTGAAGGAAAACGTGTAACTCGGAGTTGCCATTCATGATCATTCCTTCAAATGGCAATGCGTTTCTCAAATAGCTTTCTCTTTATTATATGTGAGGATATTTCCTTTATCACCATGGCGCCCTATAGGCTCCCAAATATCACTTTTGCAGATTCCACGAAAGAGTGTTAGCACAGCTTCTTGAGGCAGAGATTGTACTCTGTTGAATGAACTCACAGATCAGAAAGAAGTTTTTCTCAGAAGCTTCTTTCCTCATTTTTAATATGGAAGATTTTCCCTTGCCCTTGTTTCCAAGCGAGGTCTCGGAATTGATCAGTAGTTTCTCAGTTCCACCAAAGGCAACTGTAATGGCACTGCCACGAAACATACTGTAAAACCTTAGTTGAGATGAATTCACATCACAACAAGCAAGTTTTTCTAGAAGCTTCTTTCCTTTACACCTCGACGAATTTATTTGTGGTCTTGGAGCGCCACCGTGTGTCCTATTGCAGATTCCTGCGAAACTCTCCGAGCAAGTTCTCAGTGGTAACAATAA
>NC_044566.1:14279444-14289586 GCF_007565055.1 Rhinopithecus roxellana
ATTTCATCGTTCGAGCGTGTGATGAAAGAAGCTTTCGAGAAATTCTTCTTATCTTGTGAATCCACTCTCAGAGTTACAACCTATGCCCAAGAAGCAGTTTGTAACACTCTTTTCGTGGAATCTCGGAGCAAGTGATATTTGTAGCCATATGGGGCCCATGGTGAAAAAGGAAAGGATACCTCACATAGTACACTAAAGAGAAAACTTTCTGAGAGATCTTTCTTCGAATGTGTGGCCATTAATCACACAGAGTCCACCCTCCCTTCTTGGAACAGTTTTGTGCTACACTTTTGTTCTCGTGGATCTGCAAAGATATTCGGAGTGGCTCAATTGAGGGCTAGGGTGAAAAGGAATTATCCTCCCTAAAACTAAGAGACGTTCTGGAAACGCACTTGCCAGTGTGAAGAACCTCACAGTTTACACGTTCTCCTTCGGTGATCAGTTTGTCTAACCAGTTTTCTGGAAATCTGCAATTAGTATTTCAAGCGCAATGAACCTTACGGTGGAAAGGGAATATACCACAATGAAACTAATAAGAAGCTTTCTTTCGAAACTCTTGGTGATGTGTGAATTCATCTACAGAGTTACACTTATAGTTTCGTGGAGCAGTCCATTAACACGTGTTTTGAAGGAAGCTGAGTAGGGCTTCGCTTTGGATCGCATTGAGGCCTTCTGATAAAGAAATTTCATCGTTCAAACGTGAAGAGCTTTCTGAGAAACTTTTCTGATCTGTGAATTCATCTCACAGATGACACCTTGCCTCAGAAGCAGTTTGCTAACACTCTTTTCGTGGGATCGGACAAATTGAATTTGGGTAGCCACATAGGGGCCCATGGTGAAAAGGAAATGTCCTCACATATAACTACAGAGAAACGTTCTAGAGATTGAGAGATTGCTTTCTGCATGTGTGACTTCATCACACCGAGTTCACCCTCCCTTCTGGACAGTTTGCTAACACTGTTCTTCCTGGATTCTGCCAAAGTATATTTAGGAGCTCATTGAGGGCTAGGTGAAAGGACTATTCTCAATACAAATCACACCCTTAAGATAGAAGCTTTCGTGAAACTGCATTGCCATGTGTGAATGCAACTCACAGAGTTACACGTTTCTCTTCAGTGATCAGTTTGTTAACACAGTTTTCCTGGAAATCTGCATTTGGTATTCATAGCGCAATGAACTACTGTGAAAAGGAATATCACAGTGTGAAAACTAGGAAAGAAGCTTTCTTAGAACTTCTTGGTGATGTGTGAATTCATCTCACAGAGTTTACACTATGTTTCGTGGAGCAGTCCATTAACCACTGTCTTTGAGGAGCTGAGAAGGGCTCCTTGGATCGCATTGAGGCCTATGCTGATAAGGAATTTCATCGTCAAAACGTGAAGAAGCTTTCTGGAAACTCTTTCTCATCTGTGAATTCATCTCACAGAGTTACAACTATCTGCTCAAGAACAGTTTGCTAACACTCTTCTCGTGGAATCTGAAAGTGATATTTTGTAGCCAACATAGGGGCCCATGGTGAAAAAGGAAATGTCCTCACATAATAACTACAGAGAAACTTTCGAGAGATTGCTTCTGATGGTGATTCATCCACAGGAGTTCCACCTTCCTTCTTGGAAAGTTTTCTAACACTGTTCCGTGGATTCTGCCAAAGGTATATTTGGGAGCTCATTGAGGGCTTAGGGTGAAAAAGGAATATCCTCCATAACAATAAAGAGAAGTTTCTGAGAAAACTGCTTGCCATGTGTGAATGCAACTCACAGAGTTTACACGTTTTCTTCAGTGATCAGTTGTAAGGCAGTTTTTCTGGAAATCTGCCAATTTGGTATTTCATAGCGCAATGAACCTCCGTGACACAAAGGAAATATCCACAGATGAAAACTGAGAAGAACTTTCTTAGAAACTTCTTGGTGATGTGTGAATTCATCTCACAGAGTTACACTTATGTTTCGTGGGTCAGTCCATTAACACTGTTTTGAGGAGCTGAGAAGGGCTTTCTTGGATCGCATTGAGGCCTATGCTGATAAAGACATTCATCCGTTAAAACGTGAAAGAAGCTTTCTGAGAAACTTCTCTTGATCTGTGATTCATCTCACAGAGTAACAACCTATGCCTCAAGAGCAGTTGTTAACACTCTTTTCGTGGAATCTGGAAAGTGATATTTAGCGCCCATAGGGGCCATGGTGAAAAGAAATGTCCTCACATGATAATACTACGAGAAAACTTTCTGAGAGATTGCTTCTGATGTGTGACTTATCACCCAGTGTTACCACCTTCTCCTTCTTGGAACAGTTGCTAACACTGTTGTCTGGATTCTGCAAGGTTATTTTGTGAGCTCATTGAGGGCTAGTGGTGAAAAAGGAATTATCCTCACATAAACAATAAGAGAAGCTTCTGAGATACGCAGTGCCATTGTGGAATGCAACTCCAGAGTTACACGTTTCTCTTCAGTGATCAGTTTGTTAACACAGTTTTCTAGGAAATCTGCATTTGGTATTTCATAGCGCAAATTAACCTACGTGACAAAGGAAATATCACAATTGAAAACTAGAAATAAAGAACTTTCTTAGAAACTTCTGGTGATGTGGAATTCATCTCACAGAGTTACACTTAGGTTTCGTGGAGCAGTCCATTAACACTGTCTTTGAGGAATCTGAGAGGGTCGTCTTGTGATCACATTGAGGCCTACTGATAAAGGAAATTTCATCCGTTCAAAAGTGATGAAGAAGCGTTCTGGAAACTTCTTTCTGATCTGTGAATATCTCACAGCAGTTACAAACTATGCCTCAAGAAGCAGTTTGCTAACACTCTTTTTGGAATCTGGAAGTGATATTTTGGTAGCCTAGGGGGCCCATGGTGAGAAAGGAAATGTCCTCCATAATAACTAAGAGAAACTTTCTGAGAGATGCTTCTTCATATGTGGAATCATCACACAGAGTTCCAACCCTTCCCTTCTTGGAACAGTTGCCGTACATTGTCTCGTGGATTCTGTCCAAAGGTATATTGGAGCTCAATTGAGGGCTAGGTGTAGAAAAGGAAGTATCCTCACATACAACCTAAAGAGAAGCTTGTCTGAAAACTGCATTGGCCCTTGTGATGCAACTCAGAAGTTACAGTTTCTCTTCCAGTGAATCAGTTTGTTAAGGCACGTTTCTTGGAAATCTGCAAATTTGGTATTCATAGCGACTATGAAACCTTTTTACGGTGAAGACAAAGGAAATTCCACAGATGAAAACTGAAAAAGCTTTCGTTAGAAACTTCTGGTGATGTGTGCAATCCACTCACAGCATTTCCTTACACTTATGTTCGTGGAGCACTCCATTAACACTGTGTCTTGAGGAAGCTGAGACGGGTTCTTGATCGCATGAGGCCTACGCTGATGAAGGAACTTTCATCCGTTCAAACACTTGAAAGAAGCTTTCTGAGACAATTTCTTTTTCTCGTGAATTCATCTCCACCGAATTACCACCTCTGCATCAAGAAACGCCTCTGCCAACACTCTTTTTCGTGGAATTTGGAAATTGAATTTTGGTGTAGCCCTAGGGGCCAAGGTTGAAATGGATGAAAAAGGAGGAAATGTCCTCACATCGTCAACTACTAGAGGAACCTTTCTGAGAGATTTGCTTTCTGATGTGTGGCTTTTTATACACGAGTTCCTACCCTTCCCTTCTTGGAACGTTTGCTAACAATGTTTCCTGGATTCTGCAAGGTATATTTGGGAGGAGCTCACTGAGGTTAGGGTGTTGCATGTGGATGAAAAGGAATTATCCTCTCGTACCAACTAAAGAAGACGCTTTTGAGAAAACGCATTGCCATGTGTGGAATGCAACTCACAGGAGTTACAGGTTTCTCTCAGTGATTTCCGTTTGTTAACACAGTTTCTGGAAAAACTGCAAATTTGGTCTTTCATAGCCGAATGAATGCAACTCACAGAGTTACCGTTTCTCTTCAGTGATCAGTTTGCTAACACAGTTTTCTAGAAATCTGCATTATACTTCATACGCAGTGAAGCTTACGTGACAAAGGAAATATACTCAGTTGAAAACTAGAAAGAGCTTTCTAGAAACTTCTTGGTGATGTGTGAATTCATCTCACAGAGTTACACTTATGTTTCGTGGAGCAGTCCATTAGCACTGTCTTTGAGGAAACTGAGAAGGGCTTCTTTGATCGCATTGAGGCATACCTGGTAAAGGAAATTTCATCCGTTCAAAACGTGAAGAAGCTTTCTGAGACACTTCTTTCTGATCTGTGAGTTCATCTCACAGACTTATAACTTACCTCAGGAAGCATTTGCTATCACTCTTTTCGTGGAATCTTTAAAGTGATACTTGGGAGCCCAAATAGGGGCCCATGGTGAAAAAGGAAATCTCCTCACATAATAACTAGAGAGAAGCTTTCTAGAGATTGCTTTCTGATGTGTGACTCATCTCACAGAGTTCCACCCTTCCCTTCTTGGAACGTTTGCTACCTGTTGTCCTGGATTCTGCAAAGTGATATTTGGGAGCTCATTGAGGGCTATGGTGAAAAAGCAATATCCTCCCATTAAACTGGAGAGAAGCTCTCTGAGAAACTGCATTCCATGTGTGAATGCACTCACAGAGTTACACGTTTCTCTTCAGTGATCAGTTTGCTAACACAGTTTTCTGAAATCTGCAGTTAGATATTCATGCGCAGTGAAGCTTACGGTGACAAAGGAAATATACTCAGTGAAAACTAGAAAGAAGCTTTCTTAGAAACTTCTTGGTGATTGTGAATTCATCTCACAGAGTTACACTTGTTTCTGGAGCAGTCCATTAACTGTCTTGAGGAACTGAGAAGGGCTTCTTTGGATCGCATGAGGCCTACGCTGATAAGGAAATTTCATCCGTTCAAACGGAAAAAGCTTTCTGAGAAACTTCTTCTGATCTGTGAGTTCATCTCACAGACTTATAACTTAAACCTCAGGCAGTTTGCTATCACTCTTTTCGTGGAATCTTTAAAGTGATACTTGGGAGCCCATAGATAGGGCCCATGGTGAAAAGGAAATCTCCTCACATAATAACTAGAGAGAAGCTTTCTAGAGATGCTTTCTGATGTGACTTCAACTCCCAGAGTTCCACCCTTCCCTTCTTGAACATTTGCTACCACTTGTCCTGGATTCTGCAAAGTGATATTTGGGAGCTCATGAGGGCTATGGTGAAAAGCAATATCCTCCCATAATAACTGGAGAGAAGCTCTCTGAGAAACTGCATTGCCATGTGTGAATGCAACTCACAGAGTTACACGTTTCTCTTCAGTGATCAGTTTGCTAACACAGTTTTCTAGAAATCTGCAGTTAGATACTTCATAGCGCAGTGAAGCTTACGGTGACAAGGAATATACTCAGTTGAAAACTAGAAAGAAGCTTTCTTAGAAACTTCTTGGTGATGTGAATTCATCTCACAGAGTTACACTTATGTTTCGTGGAGCAGTCCATTAACACTGTCTTTGAGGAAACTGAGAAGGGCTTCTTTGGATCGCATTGAGGCCTACGCTGATAAAAGGAAATTTCATCCGTTAAAACGTGAAAGAAAGACTTTCTTGAGACACGTCTTTCTGATCTGGGAGTTCATCTCACAGACTTATAACTTAAAGCCTCAGGAGCAGGTTTGCTATCACTCTTTTCGTGGAATCTTTAAAGTGATAACTTGGAGCCCATAGGGACCATGGTGAAAAAAAGGAATCTCGTCACATAATAACCTAGAGATAAGCTTTCTAGAGATTGCTTTCTGATTTGGGACTTCAGTCTCACAGAGTTCCACCCTTCCATTCGTGGAACAGTTCGGACCACTGTTGGTCCTGGAGTCTGCAAGTGATATTGGGGAGCTCATTGAGGGCTAAGGGGGCAAAAGCAAGATAGCCTCACATAAGTAACCTGAGAGAATCTCTCTGTAGAAACTGCAATTGCCATGTGGTGAATGCAACTCACAGAGTTACACGTTTCTTCTTCAGGTGATCAGTTTGCTAACACGTTTTCTAGAAACTCTGCATTAGATACTTCATAGCGCAGTGAAGCTTACGGTGACAAAGGAAATATACTCAGTTGAAAACTAGAAGAAGCTTCTTAGAACTTCTTGTGATGTTGAATTCATCTCACAGAGTTACACTTATGTTTCGTGGAGCAGTCCATTAACCTGTCTTTGAGGAAACTGAGAAGGGCTTCTTTGGATCGCATGAGGCCTACGACGCTGATAAAGGAAATTTCATCCGTTCAAAAACGGGAAGAAGCTTTCTGAGAAACTTCTTTCTGATCTGTGAGTTCATCTCACAGACTTATAACTTAACCTCAGGAAGCAGTTTGCTATCACTCTTTTCGTGGAATCTTTAAGTGATACTTGGGAAGCCCATAATAGGGGCCCATGGTGAAAAAGGAAATCTCCTCACATAATAACTAGAGAGAAGCTTTCTAGAGATTGCTTTCTGATGTGTGACTTCATACTCACAGAGTTCCACCCTTCCCTTCTTGGAACAGTTTGCTACCACTGTTGTCCTGGATTCTGCAAAGTGATATTTGGGAGCTCATTGAGGGCTATGGTGAAAAAGCAAATATCCTCCCATAATAACTGAGAGAAGCTCTCTGAGAACTGCATTGCCATTGTTGAATGCAACTCACAGAGTTACACGTTTCTCTTCAGTGATCAGTTTGCTAACACAGTTTTCTAGAAATCTGCAATTAGATACTTCATAGCGCAGTGAAGCTTACGGTGACAAAGGAAATATACTCAGTTGAAAACTAGAAAGAGGTTTCTTAGAACTTCTTGGTGATGTGTGAATTCATCTCACAGAGTTACACTTATGTTTCGTGGAGCAGTCCATTAACACTGTCTTTGAGGAAACTGAGAAGGGCTTCTTTGGATCGCATTGAGGCCTACGCTGATAAAGGAAATTTCATCCGTTCAAAACGTGAAAGAAGCTTTCTGAGAAACTTCTTTCTGATCTGTGAGTTCATCTCACAGACTTATAACTTAATACCTCAGGAAGCAGTTTGCTATCACTGTTTCGTGGAATCTTAAAGTGATACTTGGGAGCCCATAATAGGGGCCCATGGTGAAAAAGGAATCTCCTCACATAATAACTAGAGAGAAGCTTTCTAGAGATTGCTTTCTGATGTGTGACTTCAATCTCACAGAGTTCCACCCTTCCCTTCTTGGAACAGTTTGCTACCACTTTTGTCCCTGGATTCTGCAAAGTGATATTTGGGAGCTCATTGAGGGCTATGGTGAAAAAGCAGATATCCTCCCATAATAACTGGAGAGAAGCTCTCTGAGAAACTGCATTGCCATGTGTGAATGCAACTCACAGAGTTACACGTTTCTCTTCAGTGATCAGTTTGCTAACACAGTTTTCTAGAAATCTGCAATTAGATACTTCATAGCGCAGTGAAGCTTACGGTGACAAAGGAAATATACTCAGTTGAAAACTAGAAAGAAGCTTTCTTAGAAACTTCTTGGTGATGTGTGAATTCATCTCACAGAGTTACACTTATGTTTCGTGGAGCAGTCCATTAACACTGTCTTTGAGGAAACTGAGAAGGGCTTCTTTGGATCGCATTGAGGCCTACGCTGATAAAGGAAATTTCATCCGTTCAAAACGTGAAAGAAGCTTTCTGAGAAACTTCTTTCTGATCTGTGAGTTCATCTCACAGACTTATAACTTAAACCTCAGGAAGCAGTTGCTATCACTGTTTTCGTGGAATCTTTAAAGTGATACTTGGGAGCCCATAATAGGGGCCCATGGTGAAAAAGGAATCTCCTCACATAATAACTAGAGAGAAGCTTTCTAGAGATTGCTTTCTGATGTGTGACTTCATCTCACAGAGTTCCACCCTTCCCTTCTTGGAACAGTTTGCTACCACTGTTGTCCTGGATTCTGCAAAGTGATATTTGGGAGCTCATTGAGGGCTATGGTGAAAAAGCAAGTATCCTCCCATAATAACTGGAGAGAAGCTCTCTGAGAAACTGCATTGCCATGTGTGAATGCAACTCACAGAGTTACACGTTTCTCTTCAGTGATCAGTTTGCTAACACAGTTTTCTAGAAATCTGCAATTAGATAGTTCATAGCGCAGTGAAGCTTACGGTGACAAAGGAATATACTCAGTTGAAAACTAGAAAGAAGGTTTCTTAGAAACTTCTTGGTGATGTGTGAATTCATCTCACAGAGTTACACTTATGTTTCGTGGAGCAGTCCATTAACACTGTCTTTGAGGAAACTGAGAAGGGCTTCTTTGGATCGCATTGAGGCCCACGCTGATAAAGGAAATTTCATCCGTTCAAAAACGTGAAAGAAGCTTTCTGAGAAACTTCTTTCTGATCTGTGAGTTCATCTCACAGACTTATAACTTAAACCTCAGGAAGCAGTTTGCTATCACTGTTTTCGTGGAATCTTTAAAGTGATACTTGGGAGCCCATAATAGGGGCCCATGGTGAAAAAGGAAATCTCCTCACATAAATAACTAGAGAGAAGCTTCTAGAGATTGCTTTCTGATTGTGTGAACTTCATCTCACAGAGTTCCACCCTTCCCTTCTTGGAACAGTTTGCTACACTGTTGTCCTGGATTCTGCAAAGTGATATTGGGAGCTCATTGAGGGCTATGGTGAAAAAGCAAGTATCCTCCCATAATAACTGGAGAGAAGCTCTCTGAGAAACTGCATTGCCATGTGTGAATGCAACTCACAGAGTTACACGTTTCTCTTCAGTGATCAGTTGCTAACACAGTTTTTCTAGAAATCTGGCAATTAGATAGTTCATAGCGCAGTGAGCTTACGGTGACAAAGGAAATATACTCAGTTGAAAACTAGAAAGAAGGTTTCTTAGAAACTTCTTGGTGATGTGTGAATTCATCTCACGAGTTACACTTATGTTCGTGGAGCAGTCCATTACCACTGTCCTTTGAGGAAACTGAGAAGGGCTCTTTGGATCGCATTGAGGCCTACCGCCTTGATAAAGGGAAATTTCAATCCGTTTTAAACGTGAAAGAGACTTTCTTGAGAAACTCTATTTTCTGATCTGTGGAGTTCATCTCACAGACTTATAAACTAACCTCCAGGAAGCAGTTTGCTATCACTTTTCGTGGAATCTTTAAAGTGATACTTGGGAGCCCATAATAGGGGCCCATGGTGAAAAGGAAATCTCCTCACATAATAACTAGAGAAGCTTTCTAGAGATTGCTTTCTGATGTGTGACTTCATCTCACAGAGTTCCACCCTTCCCTTCTTGGAACAGTTTGCTACACTGTTGTCCTGGATTCTGCAAAGTGATATTTGGGAGCTCATTGAGGGCTATGGTGAAAAAGCAAATATCCTCCCATAATAACTGGAGAGAAGCTCTCTGAGAAACTGCATTGCCATGTGTGAATGCAACTCACAGAGTTACACGTTTTCTTCAGTGATCAGTTTGCTAACACAGTTTTCTAGAAATCTGCAATTAGATACTTCATAGCGCAGTGAAGCTTACGGTGACAAAGGAAATATACTCAGTTGAAAACTAGAAAGAAGCTTTCTTAGAAACTTCTTGGTGATGTGTGAATTCATCTCACAGAGTTACACTTATGTTTCGTGGAGCAGTCCATTAACACTGTCTTTGAGGAAACTGAGAAGGGCTTCTTTGGATCGCATTGAGGCCTACGCTGATAAAGGAAATTTCATCCGTTCAAACGTGAAAGAAGCTTTCTGAGAAACTTCTTTCTGATCTGTGAGTTCATCTCACAGACTTATAACTTAAACCTCAGGAAGCAGTTTGCTATCACTCTTTTCGTGGAATCTTTAAAGTGATACTTGGGAGCCCATAATAGGGGCCCATGGTGAAAAAGGAAATCTCCTCACATAATAACTAGAGAAGCTTTCTAGAGATTGCTTTCTGATGGTGACTTCATCTCACAGAGTTCCACCCTTCCCTTCTTGGAACAGTTTGCTACACTGTTGTCCTGGATTCTGCAAAGTGATATTTGGGAGCTCATTGAGGGCTATGGTGAAAAGCAATATCCTCCCATAATAACTGGAGAGAAGCTCTCTGAGAAACTGCATTGCCATGTGTGAATGCAACTCACAGAGTTACACGTTTCTCTTCAGTGATCAGTTTGTTAACGCAGTTTTCTGGAAATCTGCAATTTGGTATTTCATAGCGCAA